>NC_133651.1:44648977-44887065 GCF_009905375.1 Apium graveolens
GAATAGTCATCAACTATCACAAGACAGTAACACTTCTTTGACATCGAAAGGACATTAACTGGTCCAAATAAATCCATGTGCAATAATTGCAGAACACCAGTTATGGAAGATGTGTCAGTGCCTCTGTGACTTGCTTTCTTTGACTTTCCTTTCTGGAAAGCCTCACATAGTCCTTCTGGGGAGAATTCCAGCTGAGGCAGACCTCTGACCAATTCTCTTTTGACAAGAGAATTCATTGTTTTGAAATTGAGATGAGAAAGTCTCTTGTGCCATAGCCAACTCTCATTTGACGATGCCTTTGCATAGAAACAATTGACTTCAGGATTGCTTCCAGAGTTCATGTCAGCTATGAACAGATTTCCTTTCCGGATTCCCATCAAGGAGGGTTTTTCACTTTTCTTGTGCAGAATCTGACACTTCAGCTTGTCGAATAAAATATAGTAGCCGTTGTCACAGAACTGACTAATGCTAAGCAGATTGTGTTCAAGTCCTTGCACAACATACACATTTTCAATGATAACATTTCTAGCTAGCAAACAGCCATATCCCTCCGTTAAACCTTTGCTGTTATCTCCAAAGCTAACCACTGGGCCAGCTTTCTCAACCACATTTGATAGCAGGGCTCTATCTCCGGTCATATGTCTTGATGATCCGCTGTCAAGAATTTACACTACCGGTTGTACCTGTTTAATGCCCTGCAATACAAATGGATTAGACCTTCTTCGGAACCCAAGCTTGGCTGGGTTCGGCATATTTGTAAAATTGGCCTTTATCAGGCAAAACAACATTCTTAATTTTAATATTCTCAACTTTCTCAATGACTGGACATTTGACCTTGTGAACAGCCTTGACAAATTTCTGTTTAGGCTTAGGCATAAATGTCTCCTTTCTAGCTTTAGGAGGACTAGCAGTCTTAGACCTATCATGCTTTCTATTATTCACATGCTGACGAGGAGTAGTCTTATCATTAGAAACATGCTTACCATTAAAATAAGCATACATCAGATTAAAAGCACAAGACATACAATCAGGAACACCACATGCTTTATGAGAGGGATTAACAATAAGCAACTTATGCATGGTAGACATGGAATTTGTGTTATCCAACTCATGTGTGTCTGAGTTAGTCTCAGTTGCTTTCACAACCTTGACTGGAACTTTTGACACACTTGACTTGGAGACAACTTTCTCATTAGCATTATCTTCAGCACGGATTTCTTCTTGAATAATAAATGAGATCTCATCAAATGGTTCAACAATTGATTCTTTATAGAGGGGTTCATCAACACCCTTAAGCACATGTGGTACTTCCCTGCCTTTAGCACAGACATGAGGAGGGGAGTTTATGCCTAATTTTCCAATAGCAGCATTGTAATCATAACCTATTCCAGATGTTTGATTAACAGCTTGCTTATTGTAAAACTCTTTGGACTTCGAACAAGAATTAAATTAAGCTTTAACCTTAGCCTCAAGACCGGTGATCTTGTCTTTGAGAATAGTTTCAAGTTGTCTATAACAGTCAACTCTACTCTCTAGAAAAGATACTTGTTCTTTTAATTTATCTTGATTAATGTGCACAAGTCTTAATTCATTGACCTCTTTCTCAAGGTCTTTGATTTGTTGATTTAACAATTCATTATCACGACGAGCACAATCTAAGGAACCTCCTAGATGATAAACTAATTCAGCATCAGTAAATTTTACCTCTTTTCTTGGCGATGAGGTGTTTGCATCACTAACCATGAGAGCAAGATTCCCAACTTCTTCATCTTCACTGTCAGTATCATCCCAGCTTCTTCCCTTTGCCAGCTAAGCCCTTTCAGATTTACTCTTCTGATTAGAATCGTAAGAGTTCTTCCTAACTTGTTTTGGGTTCCTGCATTCTGTGGCAAAGTGTCCCAACTCATTGCAGTTGAAGCATCGAATGGTGCTTCGATCAACCATCCCTGTTTTATACCCACCACTGCTGGTGTTAGAGGATGAAGATCCACCTTTCTGGAATCTGTTGTAGTTGGACTTGTACTTGAACTTGGGATTCCTTTTTAATCTGACATTTGAGAATCTCTTGACAATCAGGGCCATTGACTCATCCTCCAATTGCTCCAGTTCTTCCAAGGAATAAAAATCATCTTCTGATTGATTTGTAGTAGGAGGACCAAATTCTGCTACTATCACATTTTCTTCAACCTTGGAAGACTGTAACATTCTTTCTGACTGTTGAGATTGTTATTGATATTGTGGTTGTTGTTGTTGTTGTTGTTGTTCATCAGCTACTAGAGCAGTAGACGTGCTGACCACTCTTCCTTTCCCGTAAACTTCCTTCTGCTGAATCTGCTCCAACTCATAAGTCTTTAACACACCATAGAGCCTTTCCAAAGAAATCTCACTCAGATCTCTTGCTTCTCTTATGACAGTGATTCTATGTTCGAGATGAGTTGGCAGTGTTAAAAGGAACTTTTTGTTGACCTCCCTGATGGAATAGTATTTACCATTAATGTTCAGGTTGTTGATCAATGCATTGTACCTCTCAAACACTTCAGTGATTCCTTCTCCTGGATTGGATTTAAAGTATTCATACTCAGAGGTTAGGATTTCTAACTTGTTCTCCCTAACTTCCTCTGTGCCTTCATTAATAACTTCAATAGTTTCCCAGATATGTTTGGAATCTTTACAATTCATCACATGTCTATTCATCAAGGGATCAAGGGAATCTACTAAAATTAATTGAAGGCTAGCATCCAGGGAGGCTTCTTCTTTTTCAGCAGGAGAGAAATCCTCAGGATCTTTCACATAAGTTCTAGCTTTGGTGATCACCACATCATTTTCTATTACCTCTGGTTCAATAACCATTGGAATTTTTGGACACTTCTTTAACACTTCCAGATATTTGGGATTAGCAACATGTAAAAACAATAACATCTTCTTCTTCCACCTGATATAATTTTCTTTATCGAATAGTGGAATTTTAACGGTTCCAACTTTTTGTGTAGTCATTATGAATTTTTAAGTGAATAAAAAAAATTCAAGGAGTGAAAGAAACACAAAAGTCTAGGATCTTGATTTGTACGTTAATCAGAAGGCTCTGATACCAATTGTTAGGTCCCAATTTGTTTGTAGAAGGGGGGGTTGAATGCAAATAATACCGTTTAATCGAATAAAATGCGGAATAAAAAGGTGAAACAAAATTCAAGTTAAATAAAACTTTTATTAAACTTGAAAGGTGTTACAACAACGGTATCAGTTACAAGGGATTAATCTCAAATCAATTATTACAAATCTAGAATAAATTCGACATGAACTTTTTCTATTTTTGCAATGAAAAGATCAAATGCTAAATGCGATTTGAGATTAAGTTCTAGGGATTTTAATCCGCTAGATTGTTACACAAGAACAAGATAAATAATTCTAGTAGTTTGGATTTAACTTTACAATCTAGAATTTTGATCTTGAATAAAGCAGATGAAAAATGAAATAATTTGCTTTTGTTTCTGCTGTGTTCTTGACTTGTGTGTTCTGTTTGATTGAATGAATAATGTCTTCTGCTTTCTGTTGTTTAAGTAAACAAAACAAATCCAGTTGAATCAGCAAGACTTTCGGCAAGACAATCAAATGAACTGGCATGACAATCCATTTGAACTAGTAGGACTTTCGGTGAGACTATCCTTTTGAACTAGCAAGACAATCCCAATAGCTAGCAAGACAATCAGAATGAACTAGCAAGACTTTCAGTATGACTATCAATTGTCATACCGATTGTTATAGTAGTTCAAATCATATTGTCTTACTGAATTATTAATAGATTTTAATCTAATAACAATTCTGAAAATCTTTAATATTAATTCTGAATTAATTAATCAATTAATTCAATTAATCAATAAATTAATCTTTGCAGATATAATTTATTTTCTTAATTAAATTATTTGACTTAATTAATTAATAGAGAATTAATACTAATCTTGAGCAGCAACCATTCTTCTGAAAATCTTCTGAAAATTACTGTCAATTATGAATCAATTCCACCACTTCAATGTTGACACTCGATGTACTGTCTGGTTCATGAGTGACTAACTTCCGTGACGTTTCTTCAAGCCTTGACCTTGATACTCTTGATTTTCTTCAGACTAAATCCTTGTAATTAATTGATACCCTGACGAGATCTCTGTCACTTGATTAAATCCACAATCTTGATTTATATCACTGAGGCTTGATCAATTTCTTGAGCTTCTTCCAGTGAATTAAGTCTTCAAGTCTGTAGATGAATAATGTTTCTTAACCCTTTGACAGATGTTACTCTGTGAGATCTCTCTGACGATAGATCCACTATTTACTTATTACATTCTTATTTGAGTTGAGTTAAATCCTCGAATAAACAAATAGGCTATGACATATGCCTTTCAGTATGGAACTGTTACCTCTCAGTGATGAACAAATATCACGAGAGCTGCTAGGGTTACAATGAATAATCTTCTCGAATATGATAACACTTATAGTGTAAACCCTATGTCTGTGTTTATATACTACACAGTTACAAGATAATCGCTAATTGATATGGAATATAATTCTGCTTCCTAAAATATATCAATCAGATATCTTTTCTTCCAAGTATTCCATTCTTCACGGAACTCCTTCTTCATGCATATCTCTTCTTATGTTTATCTCGATCTTCTTTCCTTTAATCAGCTACTTTCCTTATCTAATCTTCCTTCAACACTTAAGTTCTGATATCCAACTTCTGATGATTATCTCCTGATAATATAAGTACTGATATCCTTAAGTCCTGACTTCCAGTATAAGTACTGACTCCCAGTTAAGTACTGATTTGTCCTGTTAAGTAATATTTGAAAAACTAAACATAAATCATATTAGCCATGACATTATCAAATATATCTAACAGTTGTAAACTCAGTTATACTATTCCGGAATCACCCACAATTTATTGTGAAGTTGTGGAGGAGATATGGACAACTGCTGTGTACCAATCTTCTGACAAGACCATAACTTTCACTCTCAAAGGTAAGCAGTTCTCCATTAATAGTGACATTATCAAAGCATGCTTTAAAATTCCAGATAACATTACCACTATTCCACACACTGATGATAATTTAGTTACCAAGCTAAATTCTATGGGCTATGCACTTTCTACCTCTAAGTTATGTGAGATTGGGAGGCTATGTCTTAGAAAGGAATGTAGCTATCTGTGTGATGTGGTAACTAAGGTATTTTCTGGTAAAGTGAGTAATTTTGATTCTGTTAACATTGCCATGCTTAACATGCTCTATATGTTAGTTACTGATAAGTACTTTAACTTCAGTGACATGATCATGTTTGAGTTAGGTTATAAGTTAGGAGAACTTAATAAGAGAGGTAAAAGTGCCTATTAAGCTAGATTCTTTCTGATACTTGCTAACCATCTTATTGAGAATATTGTTGTTGAGAACTCAACCAACAAACTGAATTGTTGGGTTCAAGAAAGGAGAATCATTGTAGATCTCAACAGAGCAAGTCACCTCAAAGAGGTGCCCCTCTTCTACTTTCCAACCATGGAGGGCCCTCAGGCAAGTGAGGTAAGCACCACTGTCTCTACTCTTCCAACCTCACAAATTTCTTTGCCTTTAAGTGTAACCATGGAATCTGTGTCAATGACCCAATATATGCCTACCCAAGCTACCAAATCAACAACTTTAAAATCCAAAGCAAAGAAAGCCCCCTCTGACTTCTTTCAAAAGAAACTTACAAAAACTACCAAACACAAAGAGGGGAGTGTGAAGGAGAGCGAGTTAGGTGAGGGAGAAGGTGAAAATCAAAGAAACCCTAAGGATAAGGCTGGTGAGATTAGTGTACCCAAGCCTAGCCACACCACAGTTTCCCAACAAACTGTGGTTGTTAATAAGGAAATCAACTCAATTCTAGTTTCATCCTCCCAAAAGGATATTACTATTGAAACAAGCTCCCAATCAGGAGCACATGCCAAGAGGGTTAGGGACACAAGTTCACCACAAACTTATGCCAGATATAAAAGATCTAAAACCCTTGGGGATGCACAGGGAACACACATAGTGCAAACTGGAGCTAAAGACTCAATCACTGCACCATCTCAAAGTCAGCTTGATGTGGCTCCAATAAATGTGGAGTCACAACCAAAATCATTGACAATTGAAGCACCTGAAATACCAAATTCACCCACATACTCACTGGATGTAGACATGATTCATACATCACTTTCGGAGTCTATTGAGACATCTGTGCCCAAATTTTCATCAATCTGCACAGAGTCTACAATAGTCTCCACTCCAAACTCGTACATTTCTTCTATCCTGGTGGATATTGTTCATCCGTCGAGTAGTGATTGTATCCCGATGGATGTTCCTCATCCGTCGGTACTTTCTGCACAACTTCAAATTCCAACAATTGTCACAAGTGCAGATGACCTAGTAGTAGTACAATCACTCTTAGGACTGAGGGTAGGGAGTGAATTGAGTGAGTGGCTGGGTTGCTCCCAGGAAAAAGGAGAGGAAAGGAGTGAACCAATGTAAACCATTTCTTCAGTTCTAGAAAAAGTGAGTGAGGGGAGTCCCACCTTAGATGGTGAAGGTGAGGGTGTGAGGGTGGGAAGCCAAGGGGAGCCCTTGATGCAAAAATAGAGAGAAAATGAGAGAAATGCAGGTACAAGAGAAATAAGGATGAACATCATTGTTAGTGAGTCAATGAATGTCAATGATGTAGACAGAGAGAAACTATCTCAGCATGATCAAGCTGTCATAGATTCCATCTCTTTGGATGCTGAAGCATTTACTCATCTTGTTCCAACATATCAACTTTTGGCTGGACAGGGCAATGAAAATGCAGAAAAGATGCTGAATATGGTGCATACTACTCAATCAATGCAAAGAGCAAAGGATGCCATCACAGCCATGCCATCTAGAGCTGATGATGATTTTGACTATGGTACAGGTGAATCTGTAGATTTCTTTGGAGATGATGGTGATGATAATGAAAAGCTCATGGACATAGGGGGAGAAGCAGGCCCTAGCTCTATATCAAACATCCCTTCTTGGGTTTTTGCTAAAGAGTGTGATGAGCATCAGTTGAAGAAAACTCTTTTTCACATCATCCAACAGACACACAATGCTCTCTAAGCCATTACCAATGCTAGCACCAAGAAGCTTCTACAGGCACATCTTAACTCTCTGCAACTCCATCAAATCCAAGTTCTTTAACACAACCAAGAAGTCACTTCTATCAAGACAGAGATTGACCAAGTAAAGAAGGATGTCTCTGAAAGATTGGATGCTAAAATTCCAGATGCAACAATGCTTGACATTAAAATACAGCTAAGGAAGAATTCTGATCTTGCCACTAAAGTGGATTCCCTGGATACAAGGATGGCTGCAATGGAAGCCTCTCTAACATCTATTCATCTTCATCAAGCACATTAAAACTCAGTTGCTGCAAAAGCTGGTGGCTGCACAAACCTCTACCTCCATTCTACTTGATGATAACAAAAGAGGGGAGAAAGAATCAATGATCCATGACAGTCAAGCAGAGCCAACTAGTGAGGGGATCATGTGATAAATATTCAGATCAGTCAAGTAATTGTTCCAAAAATTACTCTGCCAAAGCCACCAGTATTGGACAACATTGATTTGATCCAAATAGCAGCTGCTAAAATTGAGTCAAAGACAAATCCCAAAATGCTTGATGTTGCAGCTGTTGAGAAGGAACTAGATGAGAAATGGAAGAAGATTGATGCAGCTATTCAGGAGAAATTTGGTCAGCTACAAAAGCCAGACAAGACCTTTCATCACCATTCTCAAGTCAAACACATCTCAATGTATGAAATGAGTCTAGGCAACTTAGAAAAAGGCCAAACCTCTTACATCAAATCTCCAAAGGAAAATCTAATCCTGAAGCCTAAAAGGAACTACTCAAAGTTCTCAGACAAAAATCCTATGGATCTTGTGTTTGAGACACCTAGGCCAGATGAGAAGAAGCTGTTGGCTAGGTGAATTGCATTTTTCAAAGATCCAGCTGATTCAGCACTTAAAATAAGGATTGCCAAAATTGACAGAAATGGTAAGGAAATCTGTGTGGTGGTTGGACACCCTTAGTTTGTAGAAGCTAAAAAGGAAGAGAAGGAAAGAATCAGGCAAGAAAAGAAGTAGGCTACCTTAGATGCTAAGAAGCTCAAATAAAAGAAGGAGCAAGCTGCTATCTTGGCCAAACTTTAAGCTTTGAAGACTACAACTGAGATTTCTCCACAACCATCTGTGATTGCTGAACCTCAAGATCAGAAAATGCATCAGGAACCACAACAACAAAGAAGATTCAGATATAAGCTTCATTCTAAAAAAACTTGGACTTTAATGATGAGGAAATGGAAGACTACATTCCCAAATAGTCTACAACTTCAACTCAGACATCCAAACCCTCAGTGGTACATGAAAAATTTAAGGTGGATCCAACTAAGAATTTTCATGGTGAGCCTATTATTCCCAAGGATGAGCCATTTAACAGGGAAAGTCTGCGAATCCCTGAGTTCAACTTACCTATCTTCAACAAGCCAAAGAAGATAAAGATAAGAGCAACCAATAAAAGCAAGTTTGTAACTCTCAAAACCAAGACCTTAACCAAATCAAGATCTACAGTCAACAAGGAAGATATTTTATATATTTGTGATATCAAGGAGTTTTCAGATTTAAACCTCTACTTGGATGAACTGGTAGAAGTAAGAGGAATTGATGCTCACAGGCATCTTCCTGAAAGATTGGTGTTTAAGTACAAGGCAAGGAAAGAAATTACATGGCCTCTTCACAGGATTCTAGAAGAAAGCCAATCTGTACTTATAAAGGTTTACTCATCTTTCAAAAAGAACTTTGGTTTTAATGTGACTGCAAGGAGATTGGTTCTAATAAAGATTAAAGAGCTAAGGAGTAATAAAGCCAAAGATGCACTTCCAAAAACTCTATCAATTCCATTCACAGGGAAGATAGTGCATTTGAGGCCTTATTGGCTGATGGAATTCATCGATGATAAGGGAGTTAGAAGATTCTTCAGACTGGATGACCAATTGAGTATCTCTAGCAATGAGACTCTATTGTAAATGCAAGAAATGCTGGATCTATCTGAAGCTGATGAACTTGAATTCCACAGACAACTCCAGAATTAAATAGAGGAAAACAACAGGAAGCTTGGGAAGAAATTCAGACAATCAAGGAAATAGAATTATCTGCTCAGACTAGAGGAGCAACTTGATAATGATTGTGATAACTCTTTGTACACTTTGCTTTGTTCAATTTTAATAAATTTTGTAGCACTTATCAGTTTTATCTACTACCTTTTAATCTGTATTTTTTAGGGTGTTTTGTTATCATCAAGTTTCTCTTAATTAATGGCTGCAATTCCAGTACACATAAATTGGGGGAGATTGTTAGGAATATGTTGAGAACTTGATGATAAAATTAAACAAAACACCTTAGTAGGTTTAACTTAGTGAATTTTGTAGCACTCGACGAATGATCTATTATAGTCCCGATGGATAAACTTTATAGTCCCGACGGATGACAATTTGAGATCCATCGAGTGAGTAGCTTATGTAACAAATAAGAACTGTAGCACATTTCTGCAAACAACATGTATTAGTCAAGTAGATTGCTCAGGGTTTTGTAAGTCATGTTGACTACTAGATTGATATGCAGAATAAGTTGATTAATTATAAATATGAGATGTCTTGTAATTCTGTATAAGTGAAATAGAATCAAGTGGCAGATAGACTCCCGATGGATGATCTAAAAGACTTCCGACGGATGATCAACAAAGCTCCCGACGGATGACAAGCATAGTCCTGACGGATGATCAAATTCAAATAGTTGTTGAAAGTGACAACACAATCACATGCGTTGGGTGTTTGCAAAAGGAATATGGCAGCCTATTAAGCAGGAATTTGAGAACAAAGAAGCATTACCATTTTCATGCAATTGTGAAGATATTCAAAGATGCTGGAATAGAGTAGTGAAGCAACATGGAGTTAGACTAGATATGTTTTGTTTTATTATCTTGTCTTATTGTCATGTAAACTTGGTGATATATAAACCAAGTGTAGCAAGTAGAACAATTAACTAATCAAGCATATTTTTAGAGAAATATATCAAGCTGTATTCTATAAGCATTTCTCTGTAATTTTAGCTGTTCAAACTTATAAGCAGCTGTGAGCTATTCAAAGCTTCACATGGTTCTCATTTGATATATATATATATATATATATATATATATATATATATATATATCTGGTGGATACTTTCAAATTCACCAGAAAGTTTTAAAAGCTTGTGTTTTTATTACTTAAGTGTTTTGATTTCTATCACTCTTTTATTCCGCAGTATTGCTAATCAAACACTGTTATATTTATCAATTCAGAACATTCTTTTAATTTGGAAAAGTAGCCAGAATTACATTCAACCCCCCTTTCGTAATTCTTGTTGTATTGTTAGGAAATAACATAGGTTGGCATCAAAGCTCAGGTTATAGCTACTGAAATAGGCCTAGGTGTTGTCTTAAGTAAGTCATAGGAAAAATCACATAACATAAGCGGGTGTAGTTTAACTCTTATAGAGTTAAGTTTAAGTTATTGGGCTGGTCTATAGCTAAGTGCTCAGGTTTCCTGTTTTACATTTAGCTTTAGGCTTTTATGCCGTTGTTTGCTATTTTTTTGATTTCTGAGAATAGTAAGAAGTGATGAAAGAAGTTGGAAGGTTGTGTGGTAACCCTATCCACCATTTGTTGGTTTATTTGAGATCGTTAAGCAAGAGCTGAAGGATTTTGATAAATTCCCTGTCAATTCTCTTTGCACTATTATTCTTTGAGATAGTAAGCAGTATTATGTGATAATCATGTTGCATGTGTTAATATAGTAGCAAGTTTACGATAATTTGAAAAGGAGCTAATGCATGAGAATTCTGATATGCTAAAATATTGCTACATATTTAACACCATGCTTGACAGATTATTGTATAAGTTGTTTGTTTTCTTACCAGAATAATGGCACCAAAGTGGAGGAGTAATTCAGGAGAGGATCATATCGAGATTCGTACAGATCTAGCGATTGTCCATATGTTGGGACTGATGCAGCAACATGTGTTGCATCATACGCAACAACAACAACAGTAGCAACAACAACCAGGAGCTCCACCTGCGGTGACTTTTAAGGAATTTCAAGCTGTGAAACCACCTGAATTTAAGGGAAGTGATCGCCCCGTGGAAGCTAATGCATGGCTTAAAGAGATTGAGAAGGATTTTGATTTAGTTGGAGGAGGAGTCACACATACGACTAAATTTTCCAGTTACTTCCTAAAGGGTGAGGAAAACTATTGGTGGGAATCCAAGCGAGCATTGGAAGAAGGTGAGTTTGTGAGTTGGTAAAGGTTTACAAAGCTATTTTTGGAAAAGTATTTCCTGAGGTATATGAAGAACCAAATGGAGATCAAGTTCTTGAGTCTGACACATAGTGATCTTACTGTCGTGGAATATGAGGCCAAGTTTACTAAATTGGCAAGGTTTGTGCCAGATCAAGTTGATATAGATGAAAAGAGAGCAGAAAGGTTTGAACAAGGGTTAAAATTTTGGATTTAGAATAGAGTGGCCATGTTTGAGTTGACTTCTTATGTATCAGTTGTCAGAAAGCAATGGTGATTAAAAGTAGAAGTGACATGTCTCAGAGAGAAAGGGACGGGAAGAAAAGGAAAATAGAAACCTCAGGAGGAGGTCAGCAGAAAGGTAATTCCCAAGGTCGTTTCAATAAAAGGCCAAAGTTTCAGGATAATAAGAATGTGGGATTTAGGAAACCACAATCAGGAAATGGTGGACAGAACAACCATTTTCAGAATTTAAATCAGCAGAGGTCCAATCGTCCATCAATGTCAGATTGTAAGTTTGTGGTAGAAGACACTTCGTGATTTGTAAGGCTAATGTATGTTGCTTTAAGTGCAATCAGAAGTGGCACTATACCAATGAGTGTCGAAATCAGACTCCAATTCAAAAGTCGGGGACTGTATGTTTTAAATGTGGAAAGATGGGGCATATTTCCAGGGACTGTCAGGCAACAGATCTAGTAGCTAATGTAGCAAAGATTGAAGGACCACCAGCAAAGAACCAGCCAAAGGCCAGGACATTCAACATGACTATGAAGGATGCTGTTCAGGATTCTGACGTGGTTGCAGGTATGCTTCCAGTCAACTCCGTAGGTGCTAAAGTTTTAATTGATTCCGAAGCTACAAGATCATTCATTTCTAAAGATTTTGTCGATAAATTACATTGTGAACTTGAGTTGTTAGAACAAGCGTTAATGATAGAATTAGCTAATAAAAACCAAGTTTCTATTGACTGAGTGTGCCCGATGTGCGACATTGAGATAACAGGATATCATTTTTATGCAAACTTAATACCCTTTAAGTTGGGAGAATTTTATGTTATCTTTGGAACGAATTGATTGTCTGAGAATAACACTCAAATTGATTGTAAGAATAGAAAAGTGAGACTTTAGACCTTGGATAATAAGAAGAAGGTGATATTTCGAGGGAGTAAGTAGGAAAAGAAGTTCTTAATGATAGCTCAAGCGAAAAAGTTATTGCGTCAGAATTGCGAGGCATATTTGGCTCATGTGATAGAAACCTGCTAAGAAGTTCCCGTGCAAGAAGCAATTTCAGTCGCCAATAAGTTTTTAGATATCTTTCCAGACGATCTTCTAGGATTACCTCCCGATAAAGAGATTAAGTTTGCAATTGATTTAGCACCCAGAACAGAACCAGTTTCTAAAGCTCCGTATCGAATGGCACCAGTGGAGATGAAAGAGTTGGCAACTCAGTTACAAGATCCGTTGGATAAAGGAGGCATAAGACCAAGCATATCCCCATGGGGCACACCAGTTTTGTTTGTTAAGAAGAAAAATGGAAGTATGCGGCTGTGTGTTGACTATCGGGAATTAAATAAGCTGACCATTAAGAACAAGTATCCGTTTCCAGGGATTGAGGATTAGTTTGACCAACTGAAAGGCGTTGTATGGTTTTCTAAGATTGATTTAAGATCTGGATACCATGAACTGAAGATTAAACCAGAAGACATTCTGAAGATAATATTCATAACCAAATATGGACATTATGAGTTTATGGTGATGGCATTTGGATTAACAAACGCACCAGCAGCTTTCATGGATCTAATGAATAGAGTATTCAAGAAGTAATTGGATAAATTTGTGGTTGTGTTCATAGATGAGAATTTGATCTATTCCAAGACGGAAGAAGAACATGAAGGGCATTTGCGAATAGTTCTGGAGACACTGCGATAAGAGAAATTGTACGCAAAGTTTTCCAAGTATGAATTTTGGTTAAAAGAAGTACGATTTCTTGGTCACGTGATTAGTAATAAAGGAGTAGAAGTGGATCTGTCAAAGATTGAAGCTATAATCAATTGGTAGAGACCAAAAACACCAATAGAAGTAAGAAGTTTCATGGGATTGGCAGGTTACTACAGAAGATTTGTGCAAGATTTTGCGAAGATAGCCACGCCATTGACAAAGCTCACCGGAAAGAACCATAAATTTGAATGGAACGAGAGGTGCGAGGAGAGTTACCATGAATTAAAAAATAGATTAGTATCTTCTCCAGTACTAGTTTTACTAGATGATCAAGGAAACTTTGTGATCTACAGTGATGCGTCGTATAAAGGATTAAGATGCATTCTGATGCAACACGATAAAGTGATAGCCTACGCTTCATGTAAATTCCGTTATTTTTAGAATTATTGAAATTATAATTTGAATATATATATGTGCTTTTATGATTAAGAAGTGTTAGGAATATGTGTATTAGTTTGATGATAAGTTAAATAAAACACTTAAGTAGAAATCTAGTGTTTGTAGCCTCAACGGATAAGACCATCTTGGCTATCCGTTGATGGAGTAGCTTTACTTAGAAATAAGTTTAGTATTGTAGCACATTTCAGGCTCTGCATTTAAGTTATAATTCTTAGAAGTTGTGGGAAATTATAAGACATGTTGACTACTAGTGGATATGCAAATAGGAGGGTGAGAAACAAAGCTTCAACGGATGTCTCTAAAGCTTCAACGGATAACATCCATCAACGGATGAGTGCATCAACGGATAAAGCTTCAACTGTTAAAGCATCAACGGATGTCACTAAAGCATCAACTGATAAAGCCATCAACGGATGAAAGCTTCAACAGATGCTTAGTTCCATAGCAGTTAATAGTGACAATTTATAAGCTGACAGAGGCACATGGGTTGACAGAGACAATTGGAATGTGGTAGCCTCTTGGAGGAATCAAGAAAAAGCAGCATTTCTATTCTGGTGCAAACAAGGAAGTATTCAAAGATTCACAGATTATCTTAGATTGCATTGGATAGAGAAATAAAGAAGAAACATGTGAAGCACTATTTTATAATTATATTTTATCTTTGTCTTCACTTGTAAACTTGGTGATATATAAACCAAGTAGCAGCTAGTAATTAGGTGTGTATTTTCCAGAGCTGTATAGAAAAACATAGAGAGAAAATCATCTAGTTTGTACTAGGAAGCAGCTGTGAGCAATTCTTTGTATCACAGATTTTCTGAAATACACATCTCTGGTGGAACAACAAATCCACCAGAAAAGTTTTTGAAGCCTTTGTGTTCTTTACATTTGTGTCTTGAATATACATCTCTCTGCACCTGCTCAAAGCAATTCACACACATTTGTTCATCATAACACTTAGCTTTAGAAACTGTTCAAAACTTGAAAAAGTTTTGAGATTTACATTCAACCCCCCTTTTGTAAATCTCATTGTTAGTTCCATGGGAATAACAAGAAGGAATAAAATAGTGGATATTTTATTCCTATTTGACGAGTTCATGTTATTAAATGGTAATGTACTAATTGTTAAGTATTGTATCGATCCTTGCTAATTGCTGAAAATATTTACTTAAATATATTATCTTCAAAAGTTTATTTCAAAGCCGATCATTTTATTGATATCAGTAAATTGAGTTCATTTTGTAATATTAGGGATTGAGTGTGTTTTCCAAACTTGGGGATCAAGTGGATATTTTACTCGCTTCAATATTTTATTTGTGTCAGAAATATTATTTGGTATTTTAACCATGCTCACCCGGGCAAAGGATGATGTTTAAAAACTTTTAAAAATAAAATTTTATAGTTATTTTGGGTACGTGTTAAATGAATTATTATGTGTTTAATATTATTTAAAAATGTATCTTTCCATTATTTAACATGCGATAGATTTATGTGTGGTCCCGTAAGGACCAAAATATTATTGGATATTCGTTAAGTGTTTAAAATACATTTATATGAGATTATATGCAATTTGGACGCAAGTCCAAGAGCATTTTTATCGAGCTACTTATTTTATCTCGTTTGGTGCGCATTTGCATTCGTTATATGTGTTTTCGTGGTTTTCTGTTAATTTAGGAAATGTTTCTATTTCTCAAAAATCAACGGATCAGGCCCCTCCCAGGACATCAAAGCCCACAAAATATGTATTTTCATTTTTAGAAAACCGTTGGAGTTTCAAATATTTAATATCATTCCCCGTAAATTATTATTTTCAGGATATCCGTTTTAAATTACGAGATCAAAAGATCGATTGTTGATTTATCGGGTATTATTTTCGTTAAGTATAAATAGCCTGAAATTATTATTTTTATTTTTAGAAAAATACAAAGTTAATCAGATAATATCAAAACAAGCTTGTCTTCTTGTTCTTGATCTACTGTGAAAATCAAACCAGCTGTTTTATGTCATTTTGATTTTCGTTTTCAAAGCTCAAATATCCAAATCGAAGTCTGAGACTTATACTATCATACTCTACCATCTGTTTTATCAAAGGTTATTCGAATCAAAATCTTCCATTTTATTCATAACCCTCAAATTTGGGGGTTACATATTTGATATTTGTTTGTCATTTTAATTGTTATAATTATCTTTATCTGATTATTTAGAATTATTTTATGTAAGTTTTGTGATCGTTTCATTACGATTTTGACATGGTCAAGCAAAAGAGTTTTATCGAATGTTTTATTTCGAATTTCTAGTTTGTATGATAGTTGTCTGATTATTAGGATGATGGGATTAGTTTGTGCATAACCCGAGCTTCATTTTGATATGTAAATTTCAAATTTTGATTGAGTATTTCATGTTTTTGCTGTTTCGCCGGATCGCTAATCATGTTCGCCAGGTTTTTGTGCTAAACTCGTCGGAATCGGTGAGTTTTTGTTTGTTTGGTGGTGTTGTTGTTGGTTTGAAGTTCCAGAGACGATTTGGAAAAAAAGAGAGTTAAAATCTCGTTGAAACCGTGCTGTTTTGGGATAAACCAAAGACTGGCCGGAGTTTGAGCGCCGATCGAGAATCGACCGGATTTTGGGGAATTCCTAGAAAATGGTGGGTTTCCGGCGGCCATTCTTCGTGACCCACCACCCGACCCATTGGGTTATTTTACAACCCGGGCTTGATTTCCCAAACCCTAACCCCCACTTTCCATATTTGTTTCACATAATTTTGTTTTAAAAATAAATCAAAATTCATTTCTATTTTTTAAAAATATTTCTTTTAAATTCAAAATTATTTAGTTATTATTTTTAAATTCTAAAAATTATGTAGTTAATTATTTTGATGCAGATTTTGATGCGCAGTTCATCGAGTAATTATCTTTTAGACAATTATAATTGTATCTTTTAATTATAGTTGCAGATCATTCGAGTTGATCAAGACAAGATGTTGGATAAAGAGTGCGATGGAATGGTATTGGATATCTGGGTTCTAGCAATCGCAGGAGCAACATATCAGTAAAGTGTTGAAAAGAAAGACGGGGATGTTTTGAGACAAAATGTCAAAATAGATGTGTCATTACGAGTGTGACTAACTGCTAAATATCAAAGGAAAGTATCCCTATCTTCACTTATCGTTCAAGTGATATTTATTTTGAATCCTATTGTGCAAGTTTTTTATGTTATTCTAATTTCAGAATAGTTCAATACTTTACATATCGCTGAATTAAATGATTCTGTTTATGCAAGTACTCTTCTGCTATTCTAAGTTCAGAATAGTTAAGTGTTTTTACTTATCCAAATACTGGATTTATAAAAGTTTTATACCATTGAGAAAGATTATTTTGCTGCGAGTATTCCTACCCAACTGAATGAGGGAATAAAATTATTTAGGATGTCGATTAATTCATCTCTTTTTCAATAAAAGATTTTAAGATTGGATGGTTACTGGTTACAGCGTAGGCGATCGAGACATTGGTCCAGCTGTAATATCTTGCAAGGCGAATATGCCTTTTCTGGCGCCCTATAGGTACAGTATGGTTGCGGGATACCGGTGCTACCTATATTTACGGTATGACTGCGAGATACCGGTACTGTTTCGTGACTGATCATCAGGAACAACATGAGATATAATTGGTTCCAATCTAAATTAATATCTAAAGTTCTTTAATATTTTGTTAATCATCAATTAATGACTTATCAAGTGTTTCCATTTTGGATAAAAGTTGAAATGCAGTTTTGATTCAGATTCTGCTTGATGTTGATATTTAGTTTGTTGTTAAATATCAAATGTGGTAATAACATAAATGATTGATGTTGACTTCAGTATGGGATGTTGTGAGCATCAAAGTTCGTATTGATATCTAATTTGATATGACAAAAAAATGAGTATTAATATCAAGAGTTCGATTTTGAATAAAGTTTATGATTCAATCCATAATCATTGTTTCAGGTTGTTGTTGTTTACGATATTTCCGTAAACACTATTTTATGAGTTTTATTCTCGTCAAGATTCAAAGTGTTGCTAAAGCATTTCGCTCAAAAATATCAAAAGGATTTCTAATAAATTTAAGGAACCAATTCTGGGATTCTTTAACTAAAATTTTCTGAATCAGCAATTATGATTTTAAATGTTCTGCTCCAGTGCAGATGTCAGTTTTATATCAAAAAGACCATATATATATATGTTATAATGAACTTGTTGAGCATTTATTTCACTTATACTTGCTCGTTTTTAAATTTAACCTCCAAAGATGAAGCTTTTGGAAGGTGGTTGGTCCAAGGTTTGCGGACTAGTGTAATTTCTATTGTGTAAAGCTGTTTATATTATATATATTGTAGTTGCCTTTTGTATAGTTAGGACTAGTATACTTCTTTTCGAAGTTATACTAGCGGGTTTAGTTTTGAGTTTGTAAATTATTGAAAAGAGTTTAAAAGAAAGAGAAAAGTTTATTTATACAATTTGGATTTCTTGTTTCTAGAACTGTAACCTTAAAAGATCTTGAATTAGTTTGGGGTCATAAATGATTAAACAGGTTATTTTAGAGTGAGGTTTCATAGTGATGACCAAATCCCCTGACCCCGGATTTGGGGGCGTTACAGGTTGGTATCAGAGCTGAGGTTATAGTAAACTAGAAACGAGAGTGTGTATGGGTGTGTATAGTTATGTAAGGATGCTTGAACTTCATATCGAGTTCGTGTTGGACTATTGGACGTAGTACCAACGAGTAAGTTAAGATAGTCACCCTAGTTTGAGTTGGTTGTGTTGAGCTAGATAGAACTTCTAGAAGCTGTAAACATCTATTGTGGAATCTTCCAAGGCTACTTTGATTCAACGATGATGAAGATTATCGATATACTTATAGCGTGAAGAAGTGTCTAGAATCAGATGATGAGTACTCAACCGAAGAGTTCAAAAAGAAGATAAGTATTAAGACCTTGGCAATACCTTCTCTTTCTATAACTTCTTTTGACATCTTTCAAAAAGAGATATCTGTTAGAGGATATAATCCTTAACACCCGTTTAGTCATTTTATGCCAGAATCTTGTTTTCTGGATTTCATTCTCTCCAGAAATATCAGCTTTAAAACCTTTTCAGTTTGATCCGAGGATTGCCCTACCAAGTCATTTATTAGAAATCCTTTATTATTCATTTGATTTTGAATTCATTTCATATTTTTTTGTTCTGACTGAGATGAACAACCCTAACTATAGGGGACACAAGGTATACATGTCTGTGTTATAGGAGTTGGATGGGACGCCATCACTTTTGTGTGTTGTGACTACAAGAAGGTTATCAAACTTTAGTAGTGTCTTAATTTGGACACGCAATACCAAGTTTATTTGATCATATTGATTTCTCAGTTATTCTTTCATTTCAAAATACTTTCTCAAAAATTCAAATTTGGTAATCACAATTGTGGGAAACCCGTTATGATATAAAATTCTTTTCTCTTTAAAATTCCATGATTTTATCATCTGAAATATTCAAAGGTATGCCAATCAAGTTGAGCTGGATTATCCTAGTCAAGTCAAAGTAAGGCTATGTGATAGGATTACCAATGGCAACAGTGGATCAGTGCGATTAAAATATCAGTGGCGTATAACGAAGTCGGCTTGTTTCTTTATTTCTCTCTTTATTTCTCTCTATCTCTCTTTCTTTTTTCTTTCTCTTATCTTTCTCTATATTCTTTCTCTCTCTATCAGTAAAAGTGATTCTGTTGAGAAACTGGTCAAATAATATGTGGAAGAAACAATGATGCGAAGTGAAGCTTAAGTGATAATTATGTTACACAAGTAATCCAAGTTTTATTTGAGATTTTGAGAAAAGTTACGTATGCAAGATTCGAAAGTTGGACAAAAGATCCTCAGTGCTCTCTTTTGCTGATTCTGAGGACGGAATCCTTATAAGGGGGTAGATTGTAATATCCCGTATTTTTAGAATTATTAAAATTATTATTTGAATATATATGTGCTTTTATGATTTAGAAGGAATAAAATGGTGGATATTTTATTCCTATTTGACGAGTTCGTGTTATTAAATGGTAATGTACTAATTGTTAAGTGTTGTATCGATCCTTGCTAATTGCTGAAAATATTTACTTAAATATATTATCTTCAAAAGTTTATTTGAAAGCCAATTATTTTATTAATATCAGTCAATTGAGTTCATTTTGTAATATTAGGGATTGAGTGTGTTTTCCAAACTTGGGGATCGAGTGGATATTTTACTGCCCTCAATATTTTATTTGTGTCAGAAATATTATTTGTATTTTAACCATGCTCACCCGGGCAAAAGGTGATGTTTAAAAACTTTTAAAAATAATATTTTGTAGCTATTTTGGGTACGTGTTAAATAAATTATCATGTGTTTAATAATATTTAAAAATGTATCTTACCATGATTTAACATGTGATAGATTTATTTGTGGTCCTGTAAGGACCATAATATTTTTGGATATTCGTTAAGTGTTTAAAGTGCATTTATATGAGATTATACGCAATTTGGATGCATGTCCAAGAGCGTTTTTATCGAGATACTTGTTTTATCTCGTTTGGTGCGCATTTGCATTCGTTATATGTGTTTTCGGGGTTTTCTGTTAATTTAGGAAATGTTTCTGTTTCTCAAAAATCAACGGATCAGGCCCCTCCCGGGACGTCAAAGCCCACAAAATATGTATTTTCATTTTTAGAAAACCGCTGGACTTTCAAATATTTTATGTCATTCCCCGTAAATTATTATTTTTGGGATATCCGTTTTAAATTACGAGATCAAAATATCGATTATTGATTTTTCGGGTATTATTTTTAGTTAAGTGTAAATAGCTTGAAATTATTATTTTTAGAAAAATACAAAGTTAAACAGATAATATCAAAACAAGCTTGTCTTCTTGTTCTTGATCGACTGTGAAAATCAAACGAGCTATTTTAGATGATTTTGATCTTCATTTTCAACGCTCAAATATCCAAATCGAAGCCCGAGACTTGTACTATCATACTCTACCATCTGTTTCATCAAAGGTTATTCAAATCAAAATCTTCGATTTTGTTCATAACCCTCGAATTTGGGGGTTACATATTTGATGTTTGTTCGTCATTTTGATTGTTACACTACACCATAAACAGCCTATTGTAACACCAAAAAAAGTGTGAATATAGGCCAAAAAGCGTTACTGAAGGTGAAGCAAATGGCTATGGTAACACTTTTTCAAAAAATAGGATCGTAACTAATATCACTGCTACCATAGGGGTATATGGTAAATCTTTTTCAATTTTTGGTAACACCGGAAAAAGTGTGACCATAGGACATCTATGCCTACACTTTTATTGTTTTGGTAACATTAAATTCAGTGTAACTATAGATCTGTGGTAACACAATTATGGTATTTGATACATCATATTTAGTGTAACCATAAGGCTATGGTAATACCATATTAGCTATTGTAACATTAAATTTTGAAAAACAAAGTTATCAATGGCTACAACTTGTTATCAATAGTTACACTTTTATGTGGACCTTTTAAGCTTTTACCTACAGTTTTAAATCTATACCTATATTTTTTTTAGTATTCACCAACAGAGAATATGAACAATTTATATCAATAGCTACACTCTACAGGACTCTTTGCCAACACTTTATGAGAAAAAAAGCAATATAATACTTGAAAAAATAGAACTTCCCCATTTCAAAGTTTACCAAACATTCATCAACAAAAACAATCCAACCAAAACAATCAATTCAAGTACCACCAACCAACCACCAACAAGTTCCAAGCCTACCAACCACCAATTATACCAAAACAAGTACTCGAAACTAAAACTAATAGACCACATTAAGATCATGATTTACAATATCAAACCAAAATAGAGTTCAACTGCATAAAGTATTACTAATGATCAGACTCAAATGACTCTGATGCTTCTGGTGACTTGTCGGACTCTGCTATTGCTTTTGTCGAATTGTCAGACTCATCGAGGCTGATCTTCAAACCTGGATTCTGCTCTGCCAATTTTTTCATCATGTCTCGAAACTTCAGTTCAAGTTTGTCATCCATCTCTTTCTCAATTTCGGCCCGGATTTTAGCATATTCATGCTCTGGAACCAATATTGTACGTGTTGTTTCTGATGAAGCCCCTGATGAAGCCGTCATTTGTTGTTTTTCCTATTTTTTGCGAACAAGCCTTCCAATCAGGTAAGATGGGGTCCTTTCTTTGTCACCATAAACCAGTTTATTAACAGCCTCAACACCTTCGGTCTGTAGAAATTTTTGGACTTTGACCTAAAAAAAGGCGAAATCAGAGCTCATAACATACCCAAATAAGCAAAAAAGTGAAATTTATGTATGAAGTAATTGACTGACTTTGAAATTAAAGTGAACTTGAATACCAGAAAAAAGTACTTAAATTTTTTTCGTTAACCTCGTCAGCCATCTCATCTGGTATCTTGTACTTGCGCTTCGCATCTCGTTTACCTGTCTCCAAATAAACATCAGCATCAGAAATTTTTAACAGCTCTTGCGCTTCATCGTCATCAATACCGATGGGCAATTTATCAACTTTTTCGAGCAGCTGAATTTCATAAATTAAAATAATAATTCAGTGCAGTAGAAATTTCAAGAATTACTCAGGATGATAAGAATTAAACAAAGTGAGTGAAAATATATTTACCAGGTTGCTTCTAACTTTGGCAAAAGTCCCGGGCCTCGTGGTATGTGGCTCTTTGACTTTTTTTAGGTGCTTCGGCTTCCTTTTTGATGTCTCCTATGTGAATAAAGCAATCAATTATTAATGATATTTAGTGACAGTGGGCACATAAAATAAGGGAATCTAGAATTAATAATTTATATACCTTCATTTTTTCATCAATAAGTTAATAGAATCTTCCAGTCTTCAAGAGAAATGTCCCTCGACCTATTCTTCAACCTCTCCGGAATGATAAACTTGTCCTGCAAGAATGTTACATAAACTGAATAAAGAAAAGCACACAAAATAGGAGCACAACAAATAAAAAAGGCATGAAATTATAACAACTTCACCTTGACATACTCCCACATCAGTTCCTTTTCAGGAACTTCATGCTAACTAGCAGAGGTAAGAAACACAAATTGCCTAAGGGTTGTCCCCAAAAATTTGCTCAATTCAGCAGTTGAATTCTTCCATCCACACGATATAGGTTGAAATTTATCGTTTAGGGTGACAACTAGTTTGTCAGTGTTTTTATGAACACGACTATTTTGGTCTTTCCTCTTTTTCTTTTTGAAGCTTCCACGGGTGTATCTCCTACTCGTAATTATCAATTGGACTCAGAAATTATTATGATACAACTAACAGTCTAACATGATCATCATTTAGAAACAAAAAAGTCTGACATGATGGAAATGAACCAAACTTGATTAAATGAAAAAAAATTACCTAATTCAGACAGTATTTGTTGCGTTCCAGACTCTCCCTCTGGGATCTCCTTCTGAATTTGTAGTTTCTCAGGTTCTCGCAATTGATTATAGGCAACCATAGAACCAGGACCAGATTTTAAAGATTGTAGCCTTTCTTTTACAGTAGGAACATGTGCATCATTTTTCTATAAATGCAATTAAAAAAATTACAACTTTCTCAAAATATAATCTATTGGTTTGTTAGTTTTTATTTAATATTTTAAATTATAATTATACATAGTTTTTATTTAAAAGCGATACCTCTGCAGGAAGCGGCTCTGGAGTTGTTTCCTTTTTGTGAGAATCATCCACCAATTTTGCAGCCTGGCCACGAGTTCTTGGGCCACCAGTAGTGCTCCCAGGTATAACTCTCTGTCTCTTATTCTTTTTATTTTGCTACATGTATTTTATTAATTAGTACAATATCATAGGTAGTAAATATTATGCATGAAAGTAGAGAAAAAATCAAGGAGAGTATTAGCTTGTACCTTTGAAGTGACATTTTCATTCCTCCTCATTCTCACTTTCTCGAGCAGGATCATTACTCGGGTGGTAATCACTTTCACCCACATCTTCATTAGCTTGCTTCAATTTCTCTTTTGCCTTTTCACTAGGTGACTTGGTTTGGACTAATCCAAGGGCAGCAAGTTTTTTTTTTTTTTCGCAATATTTTTATTCCTTCGTATTTCGTACTCGTTGCATCCCTCACCTTCAACTGGATTTACCGTCTCTTTACTTCCTCTGGATTTTGTTAAACCAGCTTGTCCAGCACCAGTTCCGCTTCCATCTACGTCATTCACTACAGCTTTTGGACTTGGTTCCACTGTTTCACGATTCACATCTTCTTGACTGTACTGCAGTTTTTTCCTTGCGATGACTGATCTTCTTTCCATTTCAGCATTCATGTTCTTCATTCGACGTGTTTTCTCAGCATTGATGTTCTCTAGTATCATAAAAGTCCTCTTCTCGGCATTCACATTTGTTTCCTTCACTTTAAAAGGGCTGGACTTTGGCCTTACAATCACGTGCGGCTGCATTTGCTTCATTGGCGGCACATCTGGATCAACGTTGTTGTCAAGGTATAAATCAACTTCCGGTCTCCCATTAATGATTCAGTTACACCTCGATCATCTGTTACAAGCTTCCAGCCTCTCTGCTTATGTACACACCTCCAATCTCATCATATTTCAGGTCCTTAACAAACTCGATTAGCACCGAGTAAGAGAAATAATCACGTTCCACGTCATATACCTCGTACTTGTCACCAAGATACCTAGTCTTCATGAAGTTACCCATGTGGTGCAATCGAATGGTAACCTTGTCACTATCCATCCTGTAAGAAATAAGCCAGTAAATACATTAGTCGATGCATAAAATGAAAATTTGAGATTAAAATGCATAAAATGAAAAATGCAGATTAAATATGCATAAAATGAAAAATGCAGATTAAAGATGCATAAAATGAAAAATGCAGATTAAATATGCATAAAATGAAAAATGCAGATTAAAGATGCATAAAATGAAAATTACAGATTAAATATGCATAAAATGAAAAATGCAGATTAAAATGCATATAATGAAAAATGTAGATTAAATATGCATAAAATGAAAATGCAGATTAAAGATGCAAAAAATGAAAAAATAAAAATTAAATATGCATAAAATGAAAAATACAGATTAAAGATGCATAAAATGAAAAATACAGATTAAATATTGAGATTAAATATTGTAAACGGAAGATCTTTAAACAACTAATCAATTATGTAGCAGGCTCAATTTAAAAGCATGAAGCAGCCATGCATATTAAGGCATCTGTAAGTTTTAGCCTTGATAAAAGAAGAGCAATTATATACAAGAGGTGATGGTCAACATTTTACTAGACTAAACTTGATTTTTATTTTAATGAATTGGACTTGAAATTAAAAATGCTTAAAATTAAATCTCTGAATCTAATTCTAATTTTCACATTTATTTAATTTACCAAGTCCAAAATCTCCGAGTTTAATCCTTTGGTTGATATGACGGAATGGGAATTTGTGTTGCAGGGACATCTTCTCTATACCAAGAAGTTTCATTATCTTGTTCTTCTATTATAGATCGAAGTAGAGTGTCATTAGAAAACTGAGCACTCATATCATCTTCAACTGCATCATTCTCCTCTTCCGTATCATGAACCTCAATGGACTGCTTTCTAATCGGATACTTATTTTTTTTATGGGATCTTCTATGTAAAACACATGCTGCACTTGTATTGCCAGGACAAAAAGATCATTTTTCTGACATACTTGGTTAAAATTAACTCGAGTATATCCAAATGAATCCTTTTCATCTTTATACCAAGTACACTTAAACAAAACAACACGAAAGGCTCCCCAATAGTCGACTTCTAATATATCTTCGATTAATCCGTAATAACTAACTTCGCCAACTAATGGATCAGAGTCTTTTGCACTCGCAAAACTAGTGATTAGGGCTGTCAAGTGGACACCAGTCACATACTTCATCCATATGTGCTCTTTCCTTTTTATAACGCTTGGACTGTGTATTATTGTCCATTAATGTATGATGTTTTCTGAAATTAAAACAAGTATGGTACTTTAATTTTCTTAAATTAGTAGCATATTTTATATACTTTATGTGTAAGATTTTAAGACTAATTAATTTACATGACTTACTCAGTTAGGTCTTCCACTTCCTTGTTATTATAATTAAATAAAATGTACCGATGGGCCATGATCCAAGTATCTTCAAGTAAGTTAATATCTTTCCTTGTTTTGCTTTTCCCCAGACCGATAGGATACCCGCCTTTTTCTGCATTTGAAGTTGGAGCTTCATTCATCGATTTATTTTCACCATCATTCAGAAATCTTGCACAAAATGTCAAACATTCATCGGCTAGGTAACCTTCTACAATGGATCCTTCGGGTTTACTCTTATTTCGAACATATTTCTTAAGTACACCTAAGTACCTCTCAATTGAATACATCCACCTTTGGTGAATCGATCCACCATATTCGATTTCCAAGCACAAATGTACCGGTAGATGTACCATAATGTCAAAGAAGGAATTTGTGAATATGTTTTCAACTAGGCAGAGTATTTCAATAATATCCTGTTGTAACTTTTTAATTTCCTCAACCTCAATAATTCTAGAACAAATACCTCTTAAAAATTTACCGAGTCTTATCAGCGGTACTGCCACCTCGGGTTTTAACGATCCCTTGACAGCAAATTGTAACAAGTATTGCATGATTACATGTGCATCATGACTTTTGTATCCCACTACTTTCCTATCTTGCACACATTTGCTAATGTTGGAAGCGAAACCATAAGGGAATTTAGTTTTTTCAAGCACTGAACATAATATATCTTTTTCTTTGTTTATCATGTCAAACTTTGCCGCCCTAATTTCAAGGTATTTTCCATCGGCAGAGGTGGTAGGGTGAAGGACCTTTCTAATACCTAAATCCTTCAAATCTAACCGAGCTTCAAGATGGTCTTTAGTTTTACCACCAATATTCAATAAGGTTCCCAAAACACTATCGTATATGTTCTTTTCTATATGCATAACATCCAAGTTATGTCGAGTTAAGTTGTCCTTCAAATATGGAAAATAAAAATTGACCTTTTATTCCAAGGGTTGACATCGCAACTAACTTTTCTTTTTCTACCCACCCCACCGAACAAAATTCTCGTAACCATCCAAGATTTCTGCAACTTGTCTCCCAGTTAACATCGGAGCACTTGTTCTAGTCTCCACTTTACCATTAAATCTTCTTTTTCTGATTTGCACTTGTGGTTAGCATCTAAAAATTTGCGATGGTTCATATAACAAACTTTTTTGCTATGCTTCAAATACATTGACGACGTCTCGTAGTGGCATACTGAACATGCAAGCTTCCCTTTTGTGCTCCACCCTGATAGTATTGCATAACCAGGGAAGTGGATAATTGTCCATTAGGACACTTGCACGTAACGTAAACATTTGATTAGTTACAGCGTCATACGTTTCCACTCCTTTTTTCCATAGCTCTTTCAACTCCTCAATCAGAGGCTGCATGTAGACATCGATGTTTTTTCCCGGATCATTCGGGCCAGGAATAATAGTTGAAAGAATTAAGTTTTCTGGTTTCATATTTAGCCACAGAGGAAGGTTGTAATTCACGATTATAATTGGCCATGTGTTGTGCGTGGTATTAATCTTGCGAAATGGATTGAACCCATCAGTAGCTACACCCAATCTCACATTGCGAGATTCGGATGAGAAATGCGGAAACTTGGGGTCCATAGTCTGCCAAGATTTAGCATCAGCTGGATGACAGAGTTTCCCGTCTTTCTTTCAACCAACTCCATGCCAAACCATTTGTTTAGAAAAATCTTTGCACATAAATATTCGTTGGAGCCTTGGGATCAGCGGAAAATATCGCATTACTTTGGCGGGAATTTTGCTATTGTCATCGTTCGCTTCTTGTGCCACGGCTTTCCACCTTGAAATACCGCAAGTCTTGCAAGAAACTTTATTTTTATTCTCCCCCAATACAAGATGCAGTCATTCGTACATGCATCTATCTTCTTATAGTCAAGACCTAGATCCTTTATAATATTTTTAGCGGAATTAAAAGATGTAGGCACATTAATACCAGGAACAACCTCTTTTAACAACTGTAATAGCTATCCGAATGCATACTCGGTTACTCCATTTAAAAACTTCCAATAGTACAGCCTAACTAAAAAACTCAATCGTGAGAAATTCTTGCAACCAGGGTAGAGGGGCTGTTTTCCATCATTGACAAGTCGATAAATTTTTCGGGCATCTGCATTTGGTCCCATGTTTCTGTGTCTCATATATAACATCTCGTCAAGATTATCTCTGAATTCGGGATTTGTTTCGGAATCCATATTATCAGTTTTGTCTACCAATAAAGTAACATCATAAATCCACTTAACGAATGACATTGCTGGCCCGCTTCAGATCAGGTGACTCTCAACATCGCCAGCAGACCACCACAAACGATTTTCACACTTACGACAAGAGCACTTTATTTCCTCTCTAGTAGCGTAATTGGCCATTGCTTTCCTCACAAACAA
Source organism: Apium graveolens (assembly GCF_009905375.1). Lineage (NCBI taxonomy): Eukaryota > Viridiplantae > Streptophyta > Magnoliopsida > Apiales > Apiaceae > Apium > Apium graveolens. The sequence goes on from NC_133651.1 coordinate 44,677,326, forward strand.
TTTCACTCCATCGATATAATATTTGGTATACTTGGGATGATTCAACCAAGTATTAACATTGTCCATCATACCTACATACTATAAACAGGTATATTATTAGCCATATACCTACATGTTTAGTTTATGGTTTAACGATTAGTATTGGGTACGATTATCAGAAATACATACAACTACAAACTCACATAACAAATTTTTAGTTTGTAACTCTGTTTAATACTAATTATTTAAATAAATAAATAAATAGTATTAATATTAACCTAAACATATACAATTACAGGCCTAAACATATATTAACTTATAATATTTACCTAAACAAATAGTTAAATAAGGTACTCATAATAACATAATAACTTATAAACTCTAAAGTCTATTATGGTCAAAGATAGATTGGGGAAGGCTTGTTCTGGAACCAGACAAACTAGAGCATGAGTAGTGCATACTCCACAATCCACATATACTCAAGAAAATTACTATGAGAGCCCTTCACTACCTCTGATCAATCGCATACAGGATAATATTAATATATAAACACAAATAAATCATATTTCAACTAATTACATGTCATCGATAGTAGTCATAATTTATGAACCTATATGAGCATGAGCAGGGCATACTCCACATATACTACAATTTTGAGGTCACAACATTGAAATGATTATCCTCTTAATCCTAAATCTAATTAACAGCCGCAATGCATCCTACTCAAAATTACAAAAATCACTAATTACAAAATCCATCCAACTCAAAATTACAACTGAAAATTAAATATAATCAGAAAACCAGAACATGTAAACATCGAAAAAACTCAAATTACAACTGAAAAAACTCAGAAAACCTAAAAAAACTCAAAAACTTTACAAAATATTTTAACCCAAAATACTCATGAGTCTTATTCATCAAAATCTTATACACATCAAAATCATATACACATTGAAATCAACAACATCGAAAGCATTCATATATACAATCATATAAGCCCTAATTTCACATTAAAACCAGAACATGCAAACAAAAAAATAGAGAGAAACCATATAAGCATATAAAAAAAGAGAGAGGAGCATACCTAATTTTAGATTCAAGACTCGATTGAAACCCTAATTGAAGACCCAATTGAGAGTCCACACCTAATTCGAGAGAGTGGTGAGAGGTGAGATTGAGTGGTGAGAGGTGAGGTGAGGGAAATTTTGAGTGGTGAGAGGTGAGGAGAGGTGAAAGTTCGATTTGAGAGAATGTCAGAGTGAGAGGGAGTTTCAGTGAGTAAGTGAGAAATGAATGTGAGTGTGTAATAATTCCCCCCTTCTGTTTTTAATTATTTTTCAACTCCCGCTCCTGTTTTTCATTAAAGTCCCGCCCAACATTTCAGGTTTTAGTTACACTTTTTGAAAAGCAATGGTAACACCAAATTTAGTGTAACCATAGATGCCTCATTATACCTATGGTTACACCAAATTATACCAATGGTTACACTAAAAAATGTGTAGGCATATGTAGGCTAATTTTTTTTAAAGCACTTATGGTAACACTTTACCTTGTAACACTAAAAATAAATGTTACAATAGGCCATATATGGTGTAGTGTTATAATTAGCTTTATCTGATTATTTGGAATTGTTTTATGTAAGTTTTGTGATCGTTTCATTACGATTTTGACATAGTCGAGCAAAAGAGTTTTATCGAATGTTTTATTTCGATTTTCTAGTTTGTATGATAGTTGTCTGATTATTAGGATGATGGGATTAGTTTATGCACAACTCGAGCTTCATTTTGATATGTAAATTGCAAATTTTGATTGGGTATTTCGTGTTTTTGTTGTCTCGTCGGATCCCTAATCATGTTCGCCGGGTTTTTATGGTAAACTCGTCGGAATCGACGGGTTTTTGTTCATTTGGTGGTGGTGTTGTTGGTTTGAAGTTCCTGAGATGATTTGGAACAAAAATAGTTAAAACCCCGTTGAAACCGTGCTGTTTTGTGATGAACCAGAGATTGGCTGAGTTTGAGCGCCGGTCGGGAATCAATCGGATTCTGTGGAATTCCCAGAAAACGGTGGGTTTCCGGCGACTAATCTTCGTGACCCGCTACCCGACCCGCTGGGTTATTTTACAACCCAGGTTTGATTCCCCAAACCTAACCCCCAATTTCCATATTTTTCCCAGAATTTTGTTTTAAAAATAAATCAAAATTCGTTTTTATTTTCTAAAAATATTTTTTTTTAATTTCAAAATTATTTAGTTATTATTTTTAAATTCTAAAAATTATGTAATGAATTATTTTAAATTCTAAAAATTATTTTCTTTTATTATTTTCAAAATTCCAAATTTGATTTAATTATTTATAATTTATTTTAGTTAATTATTTATGGATTTAAATAATTGTTTATTTCATTTAATCAATTAATTTTATTTATAAATAGTTAAATAAAATATATGTTTGAGCTCTTAAAATTATATTTGAGTGTTTAAAAATCAATTAATATTATTATTAATTGATTTATTCTTATTTTTTTGTAATAAATAAACCGTTTGTCCGTTTAATACGAAACGAACGCCTCTAGACTCAGAAAAATATTCCGCTTTCAACAAAAATATTTTGAGATCCAAATCATTTTGTTTCGAAAGGTCGCTTGTTTTGCAAATCGATTCTGAGTCACGTAGTGACTGAAAAGTCATATTTTGACCAAAATTGAATTTTTAATGTACCGAGTCGACTGCTTTGACGAACTGAGTCATGTGTGATGAATTATCTGATACTTGAGTTATGTGTTTACGTGCTATGAGAATTACGTGCATACCTGGGTCAAGAGTCATGTGTTTGGCTGTTTTCTTTATGTGTGGGCTATCGTATGGGTAGACGATAGGATTTTGACGCGCAGTTCGTCGAGTAATTATCTTTTAGACGATTATAATTATCCCTTTGAATTATAGTTGTGGATCATTCGAGTTGATCGGAACAAGATGCTGGATAAAGAGTGCGATGGAATGGTATTGGATATATGGCTTCGAGCAATCGCATGAGCAGCATATCAGTAAAGTGTTAAAAATAAAGACGGGGATGTTTTGAGACAGAATATCAGAATAGATGTGTCATTATGAGTGTGACTACCAGCTAAATCTCAAAGGCAAGTATCCCTATCTTCACTTATCATTCAAGTGATTTTTATTTTGAATCCTATTGTGCAAGTTTTCTACGCTATTCTAATTTCTAAATAGTTCAATATTTTACATATTGCTGAATTAAATGATTCTATTTATGCAAGTACTCTTCTGCTATTCTAAGTTCAAAATAGTTAAGTGTTTTTACTTATCTGAATAATGGATTTATAAAAGTTTTATACCATTGAGAAAGATGATTTTGCTGCGAGTAGTCCTGCCCAACTGAATTAGTGAATAAAATTATTTAGGATGTTGATTGATTCGGCTCCTTTTCAATAAAAGGTTTTAAGATTGGATGGTTACTGGTTACAGCGTAGACGATCGAGACATCGGTCTAGCTGTAATATATAACAAGGCAAATATATGCCTTTTCTGACACCCTATAGGTACGGTATGGCTGCGGGATACCGGTGGTACCTATATTTATGGTATGGCTGCGGGATACCTGTGTTGTTTCAAGACTAATCATCAGGAACAACATGAAATATAATTGGTTCCAATCTAAATTGATATCTAAAGCTCTTTATTATTTTTTTAATCATGAATAAATGATTTGTCAAGTGTTTCTATTTTGGATAAAAGATGAAATGCAGTTTTGATTCAGATTCTGCTTGATATTGATATTTAGTTTGTTGTTAAATATCAAAGTTGGTAATAATATAGATAATTGATGTTGACTTCAGTAAGGGATGTTGTGAGCATCAAAGTTCGTATTGATATCTATATTGATATGGCAACAAAATGAGTATTAATATCAAGAGTTCGGTTTTGAATAAAGTTTATGATTCAATCCATAATCATTATTTCAGGTTATTGTTGTTTACGATATTTCCGTAAAAAATATTTTGCGAGTTTTATTCTCGTAAAGATTCAAAGTGTTGCTGAAGCATTTTGTTCAAAAATATCAAAAGGATTTCTAATAAATTTAAGGAACCAATTGTGGGATTCCTTAACTAAAATTTTATGAATCTGCAATTATGAGCAGATGTTAGTTTTATATCAAAAAGATAATAAATATGTTATAATGAACTTGCTGAGCATTTCTTTCACTCATACTTGTCTGTTTTTAAATTTAACCTCCAGTGAGGATTAGCTTGCGCTGTTTAACCACGTAATTTGAGGAAGCAAAAAGGAAGCTTTTGGAAGGTGGTTGGTCCAGGGTTTACGGACTAGTGTAAGTTCTATTATGTAAAGCTGTTTATATTATATATATTGTAGTTGCGTTTTGTATAGTTGGGACTAGTATACTTCTTTTCGAAGTTATACTAGCGGGTTTAGTTTTGAGTTTGTAAATTATTGAAAAGAGTTTAAAAGAAAGAGAAAAGTTTATTTATGAAATTTAGATTTCTTGTTTCTAGAACTATAACCTTAAAAGATCTTGGATTAGTTTGGGGTCATAAATGATAAATATCTTCTGCTGTCATTTGTTTATTGATTAAATGTTATTTTGGAGTGAGATTTCATAGTGACGACCAAATCCCCTGACCCCGGATTTGGGAGCGTTACACTTCAAGAAAACTGAAACCACATGAAGAGAAATATCCAACCCATGACCTGGAATTGGTAGCTATTGTGTTTGAATTGAAGATATGGAGGCATTATCTTTTTGGAGAGAAGTGTGAGATCTACACCGACCACAAGACTTTAAAATATATCTTTACCTAGAAAGAGCTGAACATGAGACATAGAAGGTGGCTAGAATTGATCAAAGACTATGACTATACAATTAACTATGATCCAGTAAAAGCAAATGTGGTGGCATACGCTCTAAGCAGAAAAGAAAGGTTAAACATGATCACTTCATTTGAGGAATTGATCATGGAATTTGAGAAGCTTGAAATATAGTCGGTATTTCAAATATATCTACAGATATGTTATGTGCAATTTATTTCCAACCAGAATTGTTGGAGAAGATAAGAAGGTTTCATGAAGAAGTAATGAGACATGAACAAGACAAGTTACCAGGAGAAGAGATATGAAGTCAAAAGGATGGTAAAGGTATACTAAGATTTTCTTCCAGAATATGGATACCCAACGTAGCCAAGCAGGAAGATGAAATTCTTCGAGACGCTCACAACCCCAGATATTAAATTCATCCCGGAAGTACGAAGATGTACAGAGACTTAAGAGAAAACTTTTGGTGGCCAAGTATGAAGAAAGAAATTGCTGAATGGGTGAGTAAGTGTTACACTTTCCAGCGAGTTAAAGTAGAACATCAAAGGCCTAGTGGACTATTACAACCATTGGACATTCCAGAATGGAAGTGGGAACATCTTGTGATGGATTTTGTAGTTGGATTACCGAGGACCAAGACAAATCATGATGCTATTTGGGTTATTTTTGACAGATTGACTAAGTGAGCGCATTTTCTTCCTATCAATGAGAGATCCTCATTGATAAATTGGTTCTGCTATATTTGAAGGAGATTGTGGTTCGACATGGAGTTCCAGTATCCATAGTTTTCGATAGAGATCCTCGATTTAATTCAAAATTTTAGAGAAGTTTTCAAGTTTGTCTTGGAACGAAGTTGAATATGAGTACTGCGTATCATCCACAGATGGATGGTCAAAGTGAAAGGACAATTCAGACTATTGAAGAAATGCTAAGGGTATGTGCTTTGGATTTTGAAGAAAGTTGTGATGAACATTTACCTTTGGTTGAATTCTCCTACAACAACAGTTATTATGTCAGTATTGAAATGCCGCCTACGAAGTCATGTATGGAAGAAGAACCAGATCTCTAATATTTTGGGATGAAGTTGGTAAAAGAAAGATTTTGGGTCCAGAGTTGATCCAACAGACTAATAAGAAAGCAGAACTCATTGGGAAAGATTAGTGGCAACTCAAGATCGTCAACGCAAATATGCTAATCCTACTAGAAAGGATATGGAGTTTGAAGTTAGAGAAGTAGTTCTATTAAAGATTTCACCTTGGAAGGGTTTATCCATATTTGGGAAGAAATGAAAGCCGAGTTCGTGTTATGTTGACCCTTTTGAAGTTTTGAGGCATGTGGGAAAGGTTGCTTACAAGCTAGCCTTACCGCCACACATGCAGCATATCCACAATGTGTTCTATATGTCAATGTTGAAGCGTTATTTTCCTGATTCGAACCATGTGATAGAATACAAGCCAATCGAGATTCAACCAGATTTGTCTTTTGTAGAGCGCACTGTACAGATTTTAGACCGGCAGGAAAGAGTGTTTATTAGGAATATTTCTGTTTCTTTAGTGCGAGTCTTGGGGAGGAATCCCAAGTTTGAAGAATCGACCTGGGAGTTGGAAAGCGAAATGCAAACAAAATATCCTCACTTGTTTTCCTAAGGTGATCCTGAGGACAAAATCCTGTTAAGGGGGAAGGATGTAATATCCGGGAAAAATTGTATTAATATTTTATGATAAATAAATAAATATTATGTGTTCATATAAGTGAAAATGTTCATTTTCCATGACATGACATGCAGTAGTTGCTATTTGTGTTCCAATATCGATAATTTTTTTTATAATTAATTATTATGTATTTAAAATACATTTATATGACTCGATCCACAATCTGGACACGTATTTATTAGCGTCTTTATCGAGGTACTGGTTTTATCTCGTTTTGTGTACGTTTAAATGCGTTATATGAGTTTTCGGGTATTTCTATTAATTTAGGTAACGTTTCGGTTTCTCAAAAATCAACGGACCAGGACCCCACCGGGACGCCAAAGCCCAAAAAATTCATATTTTTATTTTTATCAAATCATTCATATTTCAAATATTCATTATTTTTGCATTTTTGGATTATTCATAATTTTTTGGGGAATTTTGACATAAATTTTATATTTAATTGCTTTTAAAATTATTCCCCAAAATTATTATTTTTGGGCCTAATTATTTTAATTAGGGAATAAAAACACCCTTAATAGATTTTGGGATATTTATTTTTCCAAAAATATAAATAGCTAATAATTCATTTTATCAAAAATCAAGACAATGAGTTGGAGGTGTGATTTGCTCTTGAACACAAATCGTTTGATTCCCAGAAAATTACAAAACTGTTCTTGATGCTCTAATAGCCGAATTAAAGCCCTTTTCGTGCTTTTTTTGAGGTGAATTGATTCTTAAATTCGATTTTTCATATTCTTTAATTTGAATTCAAGTTTTTGAATTTTTGGGGGTTTATGGTTGTTTTTGATGCTCATAATAGATTCATCGTGATCTGTAGTGTCAATATATGCTAGTTTTATGATCGTGTTATTCTTGGATTGCATAGTTCGAGTTTAAAGTTTTTACCATTTTTAACTTTGCAATTTTTAGTTTGAATGTTAGTTGTTTGAGGATTTTAATGAGGTGGATTGATCGTATAATATACCAGCTTTAATTTGCGATATTAATCACTGAAAACGGTTCGTTTTTCTGAAAGATCAATTTTTTGATTTAGTTCAGACTGAAAAACTGGAAGCAAAGACTGTGTTATGGCCTTATCTGAGTGTTGCTGGAATTTTTCCGGGTTGCCGGAATTGTCACCCGTTTCTGGGTTTTCAAGAAATCCGGCGACTGTTCTTGGGGACCCGGATTAATCCGACTGAACCGTTTTAAGCCCGGAAAACGACCCGGTTTTCATCCTATCATGTTTCTAGTTTTTGTTTATGCAATTTTGATTTAAATTCAATTCAAAATTCCTATTATATTTTCAAAAGTCATTTTCTTAAATTCTAAAAATTGTTTTTAAATCGAAAATATATTTTAATTAATTATTTTAAAATTCCAAAAAATATTTTATTTTATTTTTTTCAAAAACCTAAATTTGATTTAATTATTTATAATTTACTTTAATTTTATTTATAAATAGTTAAATAAAATCAAATTATATATAATTAATTCAAATAATTCTTAAAAATTATTTTTAGCTTTTAAAAATATATTTTGGTATTTAAAAATCTTTTAATATTATTATTGATTATTTATTCTTATTTTATTCATAATAAATAAACTATTCGTCCGTTTAATACGAAACGAACGCGTATAGACTCAGAAAAATATTCTACTTTCAATAAAAATACTTTACTTTCAAGGACCTAATTTCTTTGTATTGAAAGATTGTTTGATTTTTGAATCATTCTGAGTTGGTAATTGGCCTATAAATCATACTTCTGACCCGATTTCAATTCTAGAAATACCAAGACCTATCTTTTAACAATATGACTTATATGTTACATGAATGATTTGTTTACGTGTTATATGAATAACATGATTACATGCTATGTAATATGCATGCTATTTGTTTACAGTTTTAAAATGCCATAATTAGTTATAAACGATCGGGTAGACGTCGAGACGAATAGTTACGTCGATTGAGTTTAGTTCTGTTATTTGATATAGTCGTTTTGTTTATAGAATCGAGTAGCAAGGAGCGCAATCAAGTGTTAGACGAACTTGGTAGCCAACAATTATAAGCCAAGGAAAGTATTCCCGAACTTTCTTGTTGTATAATTGCAAGTATTCCTACCTTCACTTATTCTTCATGTGATGTTTATTATGAACTCTATTATGCAAGTTTTCTATTGTTAGTGTAGGTGCCCTAGAGGCAATACATTATTCTTTTATAATCTTTATGTCAGTTGATCATTCAATAAATGTATTTATTATGACCTTAATTACTGCGATATTTTGTTAGCATAATAAATGTCCTTAGAATCATGATACAAATTGTATAGTTTAAGTACATGACTTGAACTTGAGATTATATAATATATCATATTCTTAAAGGTCCCTAGTCGAGTATTATTATATAGGACAATAATAATACATAGATAGACTAGTATGTTGTTTGACAAGATAACCACATCTCATTGGTTATAAGTATGGGGATACTAAAGTCAATACATAGGTACATGTGAGAGTACATGGTACTGGACAGAGTACATGGTACTGGACAGACCCACAGTGAGATTCTTCATGTTTAATAAAGTCATAAGAAAGACTCACAGTGATAATGGTGTAACGATCCTTTGACTTGAAATCATTATATTTCTATACGAGGATTAATATACTTTGACTACATTAAAAGTTACTTTTGATCGGGTGATGATAAAAGTGGACATCGGGTATATCATGAGTCGTATGAGAAATATGAATGATAGATAAAGGATTTAACCCTCCTATAATTAGGAGAGATATTATTGGCCTCTTGATTGAGTGAGATTATAAAAGCATGGCCATGCTCAAATAATGATTTGTCTCGATAATCTACTCATGGATCAAGTAAACCCGGATTAAATGTTGAAGAGGATGACTAAATATATGCCTCGAGTTTAATCTATAATATGTATGGTTAAAGGGATTATATTACACGAAAAATATTAATCACGAAAGGTTTTATCTAATCACGATTTAATTATTGTTTAATTGGGTAACAATGATGTATTACTAGATACCGCTCATTGTTTATAATTTTATTAGAGAATAAAATTATTGTCAATTAAATAATAGCCTATAGGGTTGCACAAATAGAGCACTTAATGGAATAGTTAATTTAAATTATAGATTTAAATTAATTGATGATTATTTGAATTTTATTATAATTAAGTAAGACTTAATTGAGATAATATAAATTCGAATTAAAAGGAATGTTTTTGCCCATAATAATTAAGTATGACTTAGTTATTAATTAAATAATAGAAATTCGTTTTTATTATTTAATCCAATACCTACTAGGGTTGGGCTTTACTATTATGGGCCTTTTTAATCAGCCATTATAAATAGATAATGATAGGTTAAAGAGGCTTGTACATTTTTAAGAAAAAAACCCTAGCAGCAAAGAGAGGCAGAGGCAATTCAGATCGTCAAGAAGGAGGCTAGTACATCCATTCCGTAGTCAAGTTCGTGAGACGTTCTTGAAGGTGCTCGTGTGGATACCATAGAGGTGTTTCTCCGAGAGGTAGACACAAAGCGTGATAGCTAGGATCTCCGTTGAGTTCGTGAAAGTTAAGCTCTTGAAATGTATGATTCGTTATCTCCATAATCTGCCCATAATTATACATGGATCCTGTTTTGGGTTTCGAAATTTTTGTTTTATTTACGTTTATCTGCTGCGTTTTATGCCTTCGGAACCCAAACATCTATACTATTCTAATTTCAGATAGTTTATCATTTTACTGATCAGATTATTTAATCATAATCATGCAAGTACATCTTCCCTATTCTAAGTTCAAAATAGTTAAACGTTTTAAATTTTGATGCAATTACTCTATACAGTGGAACTTTGAGATGAGATTAGTGAATAACTAATTGTTCTAATTACTTCGCCATCAGTTGTTGAGATGACTCCGAGCCATGTGAAATGGGGAGTTATATTATTAAGGATGTCTTTTGATTCAACTCCTTTAATTAAAAATATTTTTATGGATTGGATGGTTGGGTAAGAGGACGTGGCGGCGGTCCAGTGTGAGCTATGTATTATATAGGATATAATACCTTACTAGGCTAATATGTGCCTTGGGTACCCTTTGTTTAGTTGGATATGATTCGGCATACCGATGTTGCTCCGCGGCTGATCACCGGTGGCAACACACCGTCATTCGAGGATTCCAATCCAAAAATATAATTAAAAAGAGTTGTTTATTATCAAAGCTCATATTAGCTTTTGTTATTGCTCAGGTATTGTGGTTTGGTTTTATTCTTTAGATATGTTGTTGTTGTTTTAATCATAATTTAGATACTGCTTGCTGAGCATTTCTTTCGTGCATACTTGTTTATTATTCTTATCTTTCAGCTAGACCAGAGCAGGCCTGAGTTACCGGTTTAATCAGGAGTTGTTTGCTTGTAAATAATTGTTGTGTCCTTCAGGTATACTGTTTTGGGATGCTTGATTAGTCTAGAGGTTTGTAATAAAATCTGAATAGTTTGTAAAACTAAATAGACTTATGGGTCATAATAACATTTGGTTTGTAATGGTGCCTGTTTCATACTATAACCTATGATCGATACAGTTACATGCAAGGGGTCATATTTATCATTTTACTCCGCTGTGCTTATTATATTATTGTTTATCGGTTAGTAACTCCCAAATCTAGACCCCAGATTTGTGGGTATTACACAATAACATTATCAATTATTAGTCTGCTAAACAAATTTGGGAGAAGATAATGCAGAGGGCAAAAGTTGGGATGATACAGATGATGAGGATGATTGTGAAGAATATGGAAATTATACACTAATGGCTTTGGAGCAAGGAGAATCATCTGCATCTGAATCAGAGGCACTAATCCTAACTATAATTAATTTAAACAGTACTCATTATAAAGAAACTGTTGAGAAAATTAGTGTAGAAATATTTCACATTCATGCAAGTATGATTGCAGCCACTGAGGAAATAATTAGGATGTCAAAAATTAACGAGAAACTTGAGATTGAGAAACAGGAGCTAGAACTGCAGCTTGTTGGTCTTGAAATAGTTAAGCAAGAAAATTAGTACCTCAAGAACAAGCTTAAGTGTGCGGGAAAAGTGGAAGTAGTGTTGAGAGAAAGAATTGAGAAAAATGATTTAAAGCTCAGGTCATTGAAGAATGAATCTCGGTTGATTGGGTAGTATCATGGGAAAAATAAACCATGTGCTAAAATAGGTTTTGGTTTGTATTATAAGACTTTGAACACTCACAAGAAAAATGAAGTTGAAAAAGGGAAATAAATTGTGAATCAAGATGTTCTTGTAATGCTGAAGAATGTAAATGCACCTTTGTTTAAAGTATGTGAAGTGAATTTCAGTGAAGTTGAGTTTGTCATCAAACAAGAAATTGCAGATAAAGATAATGAAAAGAATGAAAATGAAAAGAATCCCATAGTAAGCCAAACTGCAAAGACACCAATAAGGAGAACAAAATTGAAAACACTGGGAAAAAGAAAAAGAACAGAAATGGAAAAATAGGTGTAAACAAGAACAACAATTATGCCTATGTTGTAGTTGCCCCAAGCGAACAATGTCAGAATTGTAGCTCAACAAAGCACCTAACTCACCTTTGTAAAAAGGAAGTTTGTGAGCCAAAATTTGGAGCATGCAAGTATAATGAGATACCAGCTGAAGATCCCTATTCTTTTTATGATAAGTTTGACTGCATCCCTTACAATATGAAGGTTATGACAAGCTATCATAGATTGAGAAAAGATCTTAAGGAAGTCAACCTTGGATCTGCAAATAAAAAGGATAATGCTAATCAAACTATAAATGTTGTTCTTTTTGAATGTTCAAATTTTACTTCTGCAACTTCGGTGAAAAAGAAGAAAGTACCGAACACTGCTTGGGTAGCTAAACAAACTTAATCCTCATTCTGTGCAGGGCAAGAGAATAAGGTCATATGAATTATTGATAATGGATGATCCAGGCATATGACAGGTGATAGAGCTCCATTACAACTCATTCACATGGACATGTTTGTATCAGTTAATGTCCTATCTATATTCAAAAAGAAATATGTATTGGTGATGGTGGATGACTGCTCAAGATACACTTAGGTGGAATTTATGCATTTAAAGGATGAGACTCCAGACATCATTATTGAACATAAAGAAAGTTGATAAGCAGGTTGAAGATCAAAATTGTGTCAAAAGATTGAGGAGTGATAATGGCACATAATTTAGGAATGCAACTTTAAGTGATTTTTACAAGAAAAAAGGGTATTATTCAAGAGTTCTCAGCTGCAAGAACACCTCAGCAAAATTGTGTGGTTGAAAGTAAGAATAGAACTCTGGTTGAGGCTGCAAAAACAATGTTGCAAGATGCTAATCTGCCAATAAGTTTTTAGGAAGAAGCTATCAACACTGCATGTTACACCAGAAATAGATATCTAATCAACAACAACCTTGGCAAGTCACCCTACTCAATTTTGTTAAAAAAAAGCCTACTCTAAAGCATCTGCATGTTTTTGGAAGAAAATGTTTTGTGCTCAAAGACAACTTTGAATAGATAGAAAATTTAACTCTAAAGTATTTCAAGCTATTTTTCTAGAATATTCATTGTAAAGAATTGCCTATAGAATTTATGTGTTAGAGCAAAAGAAAATTATGAAAAGCACAGATGTAACCTCTGATGATGACAAGTGTCTAGGCTTGGAATGCCTTGATGAGAATGAAGAGGAAGCCCTAAATTTTGAAAATATCAATATTGATAGTGATTCTGAAGATGATGTTGAAGTCAATATAAGCAATAGAATGGAGGAAGAATCAAGTGAAAGAGTAAATTGTGAAAATGAGAATTCATCTCAAGACAGAAGCACACCTGAATTTGATGGCACAAACTCAGGGGAAGAAGGAAATGACAGTTCTGCAATTCATGCCAATAATGGAAAAAATAAACAAAACTTTAGTCAACAAGATCACACCAGAAAATAGGATAGAAGTCACACAAGAGATGCTATAATTGGAGATCCTAATGCTGGAGTAAAGACTAGAAGTGCCATTACAAATGAATGCTTGCAGGCATGCTTTCTGTCTCAAATTGAGCCTAAGAAAACTGAAAAAAATCCACTTGATCCTGATCAGATAACTGCTATGCAAGAAGAGCTAAATCAATATCAAAGAAATAAAGTTTGGGAATTGATTCTTGTACCAAAAAATAGAAGCATTATTGGAACACAATAGGTGTATAGGAATAAGATGGATGAAAATGGAATTTTACAAGAAATAAAGCAAGACTGGTTTCCAAAGGCTACTCACAAGAATAAGGAATTGACTATGGTAAAACTTTTTCTCCAGTTGCAAGGCTTGAAGCAATAAGAATTTTTCTTGCATTTGTTGCACATTCTAATTGCAAGGTGTATCAAATAGACGTGAAAAGTGCATTCCTAATTGGTGAATTGGAAGAAGAAGTCTATGTGCAACAGCCACCTGGCTTTAAAGATCCAAAATTTCCAAACTTTGTATATAAATTGTTAAAGCCTCTCTATGGATTGAAGCAAGCACCTAGAGTATGGTATGACAATTTTTTTGGCTCTACAAATGAAAAGTTATGTGAAAGATTCTCAAGACTCATGCAGAGTGAAGATGAGATGAACATAATGGGAGAACTAAGTTACTTCCTTGGCCTTCAAGTTAGCCAAATAAGTGATGGTATCTTTATCATTCAAACCAAGTATTATAAAGATTTGTTGAAAATTTTTGGAAGGGTGGACTATTTACCTGGATCAACTCCTATGTCTACAACTACCAAGTTGAATGAAGATAAGAAAGGAAAAAGTGCAGACATACCAAGTTACAGAGGAATGATTGGATCTTTGCTATACTAAATTGCAAGTAGACCAGACATCATATTTGCAACATATCTGTGTGCTAGATTTCAGGAAAATCCTAAAAAATTATACTTAATGGCCGTCAAGAGAATTCTTAGATTTAAGGGGAACAACAAACTTGGGATTTTGGTATCTTAAGGGAACTAGTTTTGAAGTTGTTGGATACATAAATGCAGATCTTGCTGGATGCAGGGTAGACAGAAAAAGCACTAGTGAAAGCTGTCAGTTTTTTGGTCAAAGAATTGTATCATGGTATAGTAAGAAACATCAATCTGTGTCAGCTTCACAGCTGAGGATGAATACATAGTTGCTAGAAGTTGCTGCGCTCAAGTACTTTGGATTAGAAATGAATTAATGGACTATGGCCTAATGTTACATAAGATTCCAATCATGTGTAACAATACTAGTGCCATATTTATTGTTGCTAATCCATTTAATCATTCTAGAACTAAGCACATTGATGTAAGCTACCATTTTATTAGAGAATATGCTATAAATGGTACTATTGAGCTTATTTTTATTCCAACAGAAAAATAATTAGATGAAATTTTCACTAAACCTTTGAATGTAGGACTTTTCAGTAGACTTGTTAGTGAAATTGGTATGTTAAATTCTTCATCCTAAAGACAAGAAGTCAGCTAATGAGTTGCAACATATTAGTTTTTGATAAATAATAATTAATTTAATTTAATTAGAAATTAACTGGAATATGATTTATAAATATTTCAGGATTCTCTGTATATTTAATTTTCAAAATTAAAATTTAACTTGGAATTTTTCTAATTCCAAGTAAAGCTGGATAAATGTTAATCTATATTTTCAATATATGAAATTAATATAAGACCGAATGGGGAAAACAAAAGTATGTAGAGAACTGAGTTCTTGATAAGTCTCTTTCATGACTTCTCAATGTACTTCTCGATAAGCCTCTTTATGACTTCTTGATAAGTATTATAGAGATCTTGATATACATATCAATATAGAGTTCTCTAGAAGTTCAAATTTTAGACTTCTCGATAACTCAAAACTGGAATAATTTAATTTAATAATTTATTTTCGTAAAATACTTTTGATATAAAATCAATTATAATTTTATGTTAAATTATTTAATATAAATTAGAATAATTTAGGTCTATAAGGATAAACTGGGTATTTGTACAACATCTCGATAAGTCACTATCTAAATCTCGATAAGAATTAAGAAAGTGACATCTCCACATGAGTTCTCTATAAGTCATGTGACTTCTGTACAAGCTAATACCAACCATCCACTCTTCACTTGCCGACAAGTTACATCTCTATCCTATAAATACCCAGACATCTTGACATAACCCCTCTTTACGCTTTTGAGATCTAAATTGACCTAATTTCTGTAAATTTTCACCATTCTTAACCATTTCTCTTGCTGTAAATCTTCACCATTCTTAACCGTTTCAAGCTATTTCTTCCTTTAAACACTAATTACCCACTCAAACTCAAACTTTTTCAATGGCTTCCAACAATGTTAGAGCTGTTATCCCCAAAGATGGAACAAACTACCTAACTTTTTGGGATGAATACGAAGCACCTGATAGCTTCAAGTGCTTTGTTAATTAATTACTTTATGATTACTAACTTTCGAGGGCCTTGACTTCTAACCCTGTACATTATCTAGATGGGTTGAATGAATTTCAGAAATCTACAATTATCAACACTATGGTCCATAAAAATCAAGCTGTATCTTTTGTGCTGAACTGCACAATTCGGGGTGTAGGTGTGGAATTCAATGTTGATGATGTCAACAAAGCTTTGGGTATTCCTAGATACAACATAGTGAAGGCTCCAACAACACACAAACTGGCTAAGTTTATGAATTTCATAGACTACAGTGAGAAGATAGACATGGCCAGGTTAAACAAGAATGGTCTTTTGTGTTTGATTTTATTATAGGAGCATTCACATACAGAAAGACTAGCTATGACACCATCTCCAGTGTAGTGCTGAAGCTGGTGTACTCCATGGCTTACAACAGACAGCTCAATGTTGGAAGCTTGATCATGATAGAACTGAGCACAATGCTAACAATTTCTTTGGTAATTAAATGTAAGGAAATTTTCTTCCCTAAATTTATAATGTCCACTTTAAATCATAAAGTATGTGACATTAACATGCTTGATGGTATAGATAGAAACCAATTAGGAAATTCTAAACAGGTGTCCAGAATCTTATTTGGCTCACTAATTACAAAGAATCAGGTTAAGGTTAGGCCAAATATAACTGACTTTATGTTGGAAAAATTTAGAAACTATCCTTATGCTATGCCTAACATGAGGAGCAATACAACTTCTAGTTCAGCTATGACACCTCGTCCTGCAGTAGCGCAAATGCAGAAACACTAACAGGTGCCTACCACAACAGCAACCCTTCCTTCACGAACTCTAAAAAGTAGTAAACCAACTGCTTCATCCTCCCAAAAGGATGAAGTTAGTAAAAAGAAGAGGAATCAACAAAATATATCATTTGCAATTGAGAGCGGTGATGAACAACAAATTGAGTCACCATTGGTCAGAATACCAAGGAAGGCTAAGAAAACTGAGTTGATCACTCAGATAACCACCTCCGCATCTTCTCAAAAACATGTAGCTGTAATAAAGGGGAAAAATAGACTCTAGTTGCACCTTCTCAATAAGGTGTCACTATTGAATCAAGTATTCTCCCCAATGCACACTGTAAAGAGCCTCCACCCCCTTGAGCACTCCCAAGAGAGTGAAAGAAGTCATGTGGTTTGCACATACATGGAGAGCACATTATTTGAAACTCCCTCATCCATTCAGGGGGAGTTGTCAACAATAACTCCTGAGCTCAATCATTTAATCTCTCAAATTTCTTAAACTTATAATGAGGGGCTTGAATCTTCTTTTCAAGCCCTGGCAAAATCATGTGACACAGTTCAAAATGCTGTGCTCACCATTCAGGCACAATCTGAAGATGGTGAGAGGCTATATGCCGAGGTAGACCTTGATGACACCATAAAAACACAGGGGTTTCATCAGGTTTCACTAAAGGCCCTATGAAAGTTCCAAATGCACCTTTATGTACACAATAATCTTCACAGACTGCAAGGTTTAAGGGTAGTACTCTTGAGGGGGTTCTACTCAAATCCTCTCCAATTCAATTGGAAGTTTCTCATGTAGAAACATCTCCCCTCACAACCCTAGCTGGAATTGCTTTGTCAATTAAAGCTTGGAATTCAATTGCCAATAATCCAGTTATTGGGGAGGCAAGTATTCAAGCACATTCAAGTGTCAGTTCCTTGCAAGAAAAACAAGGGTTGGAGGCCATGGTACATGGAAGTAACCTGGTTAAATCCCATCCAATTCCAATGGAAGTTCACACCACTAGTGAACAATACATTGTCAGAACCACAATTCACTTTGAGTCCAAATGTGATACCTGTCATAGGAACAACTTCACCATCTTTCCCATCCACCTTAAAAACTTTCAATCAACCATCAACCATAAAAAATATCAATCAATATTCTATTTCAATACAACCTTCACACCTCATCTTACAATGGTTGCAAGATGCACAAGCTCATTGCATAACATTGACTTATTTACTAGTTGATCAGCTTGCAAGGCTAGCAAACATCACTCAATAACTTCTCACAACTGATATGTCTAACCAAAACTATCAGGCCATTTTGTTGTCATACAAGGAAGATGTTGAACACCAGCAAGTCAAAATTGCATATGCAGCTGAGCCAGATGGAAATACAGATGCATTATTGTCCAAGGATTATAGTGTGGACATGGAGGAGGCCGTGGCCAAATTTAGATAAAAATATGTCACCATTTTGGGAAGAAATGACAAGGTCCTCACTCCTCAAGAAGTTTATGATGCCATTACAGAAGTTTATAAAGCACAATTAAAATCCTTTCATCACATTGGAAGAGTAATGGAGAAAACCCTGGATGGACATCAGACCAAAGTCAAGAAAATGGTTAATAATAGGATTGATGAATTAATGCCAACCTTTACTGAGATGAAATCTAAATTCAATAAGTTTTCAGACTGGCTTCAAGCTCTCTCTCTCTCTCTCTTGAACCAGTTGAAAAAACATCACTAAATTGAAGGACTCTTTCGTAGCTCTGTATATTGTGATCTGGACACAAATCACCAAAAATAATGACACCACGGTCAAGCTGGATTAGTTGTACAATGCTAGATATGAACCATCAGCTTTGGTAATGAAGGAGATCAAGAATACTGTCCAGAATTCTCTTGGTACCATCTTTGCATCCAGTCCACAGTCCATACCTTCTATATCAACAAACCTCCAAATCCAAAATCTTCAAGCTTAAATTTCACACATTCAAACCTCAAATGCTTCTCTATCAACCCAAGTCTCCCAGCTAACCTCTCTTGTGTAAAGTCAGCAACAGGACATTAAGTCCCTAGTAGAGTCCCATAAATACTTGCAATTACAGACATCAGTGTCATTGGGAGCTATTATGGGAGCTTTGAAAATACCCCTTCAGAAAACTCCTCAACAAGTCAGGAACCAACTCCCTCAACCTTCTACCATGCCTTTAACTAAGACTAAGGGGGAGATTAAATCCATGCTAAAATCTAGCCAAATTTTAAGTCAAAGTAAAGATGATATTGCTTTCGACACACATAAGATGACAACTAGGGGACCTTTCCTTGACGAGAAATTTTATAAATTTCTAGAAGCCTTGAGAGTCTCTATAAATTTTAACCATTTTACATACAAGAAGGTTGTAGTTAAAAATATCAACTTTTTAAGGGTGGTGTTGGTGACTAGGCAATATTCCAGGGAAAAGAGGGTGGTTGTCAATGTCAATGACTAATGGGTGGACAGATGTATGCAAGTATCTCTTTATTTCTTTAAATCAAGAAGAGCATCTGAGATGGATATCTTTTTCAGTAAAGTGACTGTGGTGATTCCAGAGGACACTCTCCTGCTTAATGAGCTCAAAAAGGGTCAAATAGGTTCATTTCCTGAAGCCTATCTATAGTCAAGTAAATGAGTGGTCTACATCTGTCCTAACAATAAAATGTGCAAAAATATTCAAATTTTCAAGCACTGTGTCATGGGGAACAAAAAGCTGTTGATGATCTTAGAAACTGATTTGAAGACAAAGAAAATCAAGATATTTGAAGATGTGGAGAAGCTGAATTTTTTTGCTAATTACTTGAAGAATGTTGAAGCCATGCTACCTAGAACTCAGATCAATACAAATGATGATTTGGATGATGATGAGCAGAAGAAAGATGAGCATAAAGCTTTTTTCTTAAATTCAAGTCACTCTAGCAAAATAAGTGGTAGCAAGGTGGATGATAAAATGAAGAGTAAGGAGGAGAAGAAAGGGATGGATGAAGACAAGAAAAATAAAAGAGATGGAGATGATGGAATGAAGATACTGAAAACAACAGACATCCAAATATCAAAAACTCTACCAACCCAAAAACAAAAACCTATCCAAGCACAATCTCAAGTAATCCATACCCTTAAGCTTAAGTACCTATACAAGCCAACTGCTAATTCTCTACTGAAAATCCCTATCACAGCTAGCCAAACCTTACTAAAGAAAATATCTAAACCACCTTCATTCAAACCTCCAACTAGAACTCACTTCAAGACCGTAGGAAGAAATCCACGAAAAATTCAAAATAAAGCTGGTGCACTTTGGAATTGTTTCAATCAAGATGACTTTAGACCAATTTCTAAAGCATATAAGATGATGATTACCACAAAAAATTTACTGAGGAGATAGTCAAAGTCTGTGTTGTTACTTTAGAAGAAGTCACTACAAAGATAACACCTTTATTTTACTGAATAGAGAAGTTATTGAAACATTTTCAACTGTAGGATTAGAAAGAGTGATAAGTTTGATGAATGCATGAGATTCCAGTATAATAATGAGGAAGGTTGTGTTGGCTGAGAGGTTGAGAGAGAGAATTATAAGGCATGCAAGGAAAAAGGCTAGAAGGATGGAAAATGAAAGAAAATATGATAAGGAGGTTGAAATGTTTGAGAAAAGGTCAAATGAATTGAATGCAAGGGGGTTGAGTAAGGTGTCTACAAATGATGAAATTCTGAAAATTAAGACTCGCAGAGTATCAAGGTACATGATCAACGTGACTGACAGTTACTCATTAGCTGAATGGCTCAAACTGGTGGAAGCTCCAAGAGAAACTGAGATTGTTGAAAAACTTGAAATATTAGTTAAAGTCAAGGACCTTACTGGAAAAGAAGCTAGTTATGAGAAATTTAGATAAGCTTTGTAACTCATTATTGATGTAACTGCAATATGTATAAAAATTGTACTTTGTAAATTTCTTAGTCTTATTGTATTTTATTTTAGCTTGGGGTTAGTCTTATTATCAGGCATGAATTTGTGACAAGTAATCTTCTAACAAATTGGGGAAGATTATTGTGCAAGACATGCATGTACATAATAAGACAAAGTCATATTGACAACTCTAAGAATAAGTTATATGATAATCTAAATTTGTATTTTGTAATTGTATTCCTTCAGTCTGTAAAAATGTTATTTAGATTAGACTGGAGGATTTTTCTCTAAACATCCTTCAAGCTAAGGAATAAACTCTGGAAGAAGATCAAAACCTGATCATGTCTTAGAGAGAAGTGTAGCAACTTGAATTCGAATAATATTGTTCTACGAAAAATGTTTCAAGTCAGATATCAACAAGTCACAGATCAAGGGAAATCGAGAAGTCTGTCGAGATGTCCAAAATAACTTGTATAGAAGACCTAAGAGATATCGATAGGTCAATATGCATGTAGAGATCTTAGATATCGACAAGTAAAAATGTTTATGTAGAGAACTGAAGGTATCGACAAGTCATTTTTGTATGTAGAGATCTAGAGATATGGGCAAGTCAAATCTTCATGTAGAGGACTAGTGATATCGATAAGTCAAAAGCCTATGTAGAGAACTGGAGATATCGACAAGTCAACTGGAGACCTCGACAAGTCAAAGACACATGCAGAAAACTCAAAATATCGATAAGTCATTATACTTATCGATATGTGACATCTCTAAAGAATAAAATAGATCTTGATAAACTATCTCAAAATTCAGAGTGCATAAAAATTCAATATTTAATATCATCAGTCAATAAACAATTCTATCACTGATGGAAATACTACAAATATAGCTTGAAGAATTCAAGATAAGGGCCAAGATTCATTGGACAAAGGAGGGTCACAGACCTACAAGATTCTCCATAGATTTTTTAACACTAGAAATGGAAATAGACAAGATAACTTTAAAAAATGTGTTAGTACATTTTAGTGCAAGTTTTGTAAACCCGCGTTGTTAGTCTGTAAAGCATGCACATGTCCTTAGTTTAGAAGTAGAAAATAGATCTAGATAATATCATATATTCTCTCTCAAGATTTGTAGTCAAGTTCTTATTTTCAAGAAGACAAATTTGTAGTAAAATAAATTTAATTAAGACAATCAAGTTAGTTTTTGTTATTTTGTTTGTGTGCATATAGTTAAACAATTTATCTCTACAAGTTCGTATATGCTTTGTTAATTTATAAACCAAACACTTTCAAAGAAAATTAAAATCCAAAGAAACACATTCACCCCTTTCTGTGTTATATTTCACTGCACTCAATATCTAACACAATGGCGTATAAGATATGTAAGCCAATACATAGAACATGACTCATTGACACGCTTACCAATAAGCCGGGTATCCTTTTCATCTTTGAAGTACCTAGAAAAAAAAAAGCACCGTGATTACATTATATCTATACCAAGTTTAGCTACTTACTTTAGAAATTCCAATCGTAATCCATCTATAAGCCGAGAAATTAAGAAATATTATCCTATATAAAAGTAAGGTTAGTGTATCCTAAACTCAGATTATGAGCTGAATGTGTCTAGAATTCGCTTCTCTTGGTATTAAACACATCTCAATAAAGTTTTTATTTATTATACATGTGATACACATTTACTGTAAAGACGGGGATGGGTGATTACTCGAATGTGTAATCTATAGAAGGCAACTCATTGTGAAATAGATACCCTCCCAAAAAGTCGAAATGTGTGGGTATTTTAAAGGGTGAATCTTTAGATTATGCAAACAGAGCTGGAAAATGTGTATTTCTGAATATTTTTTAAAATAATATAGTACATCATGGGAAAAATTACTAATAGTTTAATATTAAGTTATACATGAATATAATAAATCAAATACTAATAATCTATTTTTTTATCATCCATAAAATTAAATATGAACTATTACTAGATAGTGAATAAAAAGTCTAAAATTTTATAAAAAAAATTGACCAACCCAAAAATTTCATAAACATAACGAGTTCATGTTCGAAGAAAAGTAATAATCGACAAGCTAATCAAATTTGTTATGGCTACTTTTTCCATGAGCCATAAACAGACTAAATGTATACATTATTTTAGCCCACTATCAATGATAGGCCCAATTGTGATGGTAAATGTGAGCCCATCTAATGATCACACAAAGCCTCTTGAAAGAAGGGGCACATTACACTTCTTCAAAGGATGACTAGTGACGAGAGATTTCGCTATTACCCTATAAAACAATCCATCCATAGAGGTCTCCTCATGACATACAATATCATTTTGAAGATTAATTAATATTTGAAGACTTACAGGCCAACTCCTTTGGGTTCACCTCGGGTATATTGAAGAATAGTAAGTCCTACTTCTAAGGGGCATATGGTCATCATGCTTTTATAAATTAAAAATGAAGGCTCATAGTGAAAACTTTGGGTATTGTGGCGCATACGATAGTTGAGTTTTGTGATGCAACTTTCTTTGAGGAAGTATTCCCTATGAAGACTGGTATACCTTTGGGTAGTTCTGAGGATGATCCCACTCACACATCGATTTCTAATCCTGATCATGTGGAAAATATGACAAATATGGGGATGGATCCTGGTAGTAACTCTACTTCTAACGAAGTAGAGGAACCTAGAAGGAGTAAGGGTGCAAAGGTAATCAAGGACTTTGGAAGTGACTTTTTCACTTACAATGTCGATGATGAGCCTTTAACTTTCCGTAAAGCCATGGATTCTTCGGAGTCAAGGCATTGAAAAGGCGATGTAAAGAGTGAAATTGACTCAATTGTTTCAAACGAAACATGGGAGTTAGTTGATCTCCCTCCCGGGTATAATACTAATGGATGTAAATGGATCTTAAAGAGGAAGCTAAACCCTAATGGCTCAATAGATAAGTACAAGGTTAGGCTAGTTGCTAAGGGCTTTAGGCAAAGGGAAGGCATTGATTATTTTGATACATATTCTCCAGTTTCCCGAATGACAACAATCAAAATGCTTATTGGATTGGCTTCTGTACATGGTTTTATCATCCATCAAATGGATGTAAAGACAGCTTTTCTTCATGGTGACCTTGAAGAAGAGATTTATATGGATCAGTCTGAGGGATTTATTGCTTCTGGTAATGAGAGGAAAGTATGTAGACTAGTCAAGTCCATATATGGCCTTAAACAAGCACCTATAGACTGGCATAAAAAGTTTGATGAAACTGTTTTAGACTTCGAGTTTTTAGTTAATGAAAGTGACAAGTGTGTCTACTATAAGGTTAGAGGTAATGATTGTGTGATCATGTGCTTGTATGTAGATGATATCTTGTTGTTTGGAACCAATATTGAGATTATTAACGAGACAACGAGTTTCTTGAAGAAGCACTTTGACATAAAGGATATGGGTGAGGCTAGTGTGATTCTTGGGATCAAGTTGACTTAGTCAACTGATGGAATAACTTTGTCACAGTCTTATTATATAGAGAAATATATACTTGAGAAGTACAGTTATTAAAATTGTAGAATCGCTAGTACACCATATAATTCAAAAGTTGCCTTAGTCAAGAATAGTTCAGGAGTTCCTGTGTCTCAATTAAGGTATTCTCAGATTATTGGGAGTTTGCAATATCTTGCTAATGTGACTAGGCCAGATATTTCATATTCTGTGTCTAAGTTGGCTAGATATACAAGTTGTCCAAATAAAACTCATTGGGAGGCACTGGATAGAGTTCTTAGATATCTGAAGGAAACTATTTCCCTTGGCTTGCATTACCGGAGATTTCCGGGGTACTCGAGGGGTACAATGATGCAAGTTGGATAGCTAAGAAATCTGGTTCCAATGGAGTAACTGGATATGTGTTTACCCTTGCGGATGGAGCAGTGTCCTGGAAGTCTTCTAGACAGACTGTGATTACTCGGTCTACTATTGAGGCTGAGTTGTGTGCACTTGATGCCACGGGGACGGAGGATGAATGGTTATATGGACTCATGAGTATGTTATCTGTAGTAAGCAAGCCGCTTCCTGCCATTTCTGTTCATTCTGATAGCCGTACAACTATCGACAAAGTCAGATGTGTAAAGTATAATGCTAAAACAAATAGACACATCCAATTTAGACTAAAGTCTATAAGGGGTCTTGTTTAGGATAGGATTATTGCTGTAGAGTTCAGAGGAACTCAGGATAATATAGCTGATCCGCTGACTAAAAGGATTGAGCATGCTATAGTCATTAAGTCGAGGTTGGGGATGAGACTGGTAACCCATCATAATTCATCAATAGTGGAAACCCAATACACCTGAGAGGAGATCCCTCGAAGTGTATTCAATGTGGTAATAAAAAGTTATAAGGATGAATTGGTAGTACCTCTACTATATATATTTAGATACTTATGTATCTGAGTCCATCCCCTATAAACCTTAAGAGGCACTTGAACTGCTAGTTAGCAAGAGTTATTTGAACTCTGAATGGGATCAAGTCATTTGACGAGATGATAGCAGTACATCTCTGGAGATGCTCAGCTAAACGAATATAATTGTGATGTCGTAATTAGAGGAAAGGGTTATTCCTCGAAACATTCGACGAACAGGATTGAGACATGATCATTAACGTCTCAAAGTCGTAGATTGATACCATAGCCTGTGACTTATCGTCGTCTATGGAGTGTGGTTACACCCAACGGATAAAGATTCAAGGTAAAATATTCCATCTGTATCCGGTAGCCATCGAAGTAGAGGACTTAGGAGGGTTCAAACCCGGAAGGGTACCGACTCTGAAAAACATGTCATGTATAAAATCTGGTATGCAATTTAATTAGGGATTTGTGGGGGATTGTAAGAAAATTAAAAGTTTGAGGCATATTATGTTCTTGATATGATTTCTGGAAGCTAAC
Source organism: Apium graveolens (assembly GCF_009905375.1). Classification (NCBI taxonomy): domain Eukaryota; kingdom Viridiplantae; phylum Streptophyta; class Magnoliopsida; order Apiales; family Apiaceae; genus Apium; species Apium graveolens. The sequence continues at coordinate 44,702,975 of NC_133651.1, forward strand.
ACTTGGAGGTTGTTCCTTTACATGAGAACTTAAACTTTCATATTTGGATCTAAGACATTTTCTTAGTGGAATCCATGAATATATTACGACAAAGTTGCTTGTTTGAAATGGGTTATGGGGATTTGGTCCCACATTGATATTGTAAAAGAAAGATATTGAGTTTATATAGCATCTTGTGTTAGTGTTGTTTACAACTACTAGCATAAGTGGAATGCTTGTGTGGCCTTGTGCTAGTGGGAACTCTTATATTTTTCTAATCTATTACAATTTTAATTATTTATATTGATTATTTAATTATTAATATAAAATATATCGAGTAAGGATATTTTAATCATACTCTGAATATATTTTGTAATATTAATATTAATTAATCAGGATATAATATAAATAATAAGAAAAACACATTTTGTTTACTTTTTCATGTTTTGTTACTTGGTGTACCACATCGAGTAAAATAGAAGAAGAGTAACTTGAGATGCCTATATATTGAGAGGTACACTTGAGATAAAGATGACATAAGTCTCGGTGCCTACCTCGCAAACATATATGAGTTGCTAAGGTTTTTTGGGCAAACTGAGGTGCGAGTCGCCATTGACCATTTCTGGTTTTGTGGCCAGATTGATCTGTTGTTGTTTTATCCTGAAAGCGATATTGCTGCATTCCATCACAGCTTAAGTGGGGGCAATAATCTCTTCAAGAACAGTCAAGTCCTCTTGAAGGGTTTATCGACTCAGCTGTTGTGTTCTTCTTTTTATCAGAATTTGGAAATCGATAAGAGATAAGTTTTCTTTACTTTCTTTATCAATTACAGTCTTTATAGTTTGTTATTACCTTCGTGTTTTATTTCATTAGTTGGTTATTTAGTTATTTGTCTTGTTCTTGTTTTTATATATATAACTGCCCATTATTGTTGTGGAGTTAGTATTATACCCAACAAATCCTTCCTTGACAACATCAGGCATGAAATCACAGACCTTAACAATGCCATATGCGTTGGCAAGGTGGTATTTAATTAAGCCTTGAAATGCCTTGCACTGTGTGTCCACAATAGTTACACTCAACATAGGGTTTATCGCCTTTCCACATCTTTGTGGCATGCTCCCACGCATAGTTAACTTAGATTATTCAGTGTGTATATTATGCAATATAATTACTTTTAGCATACAAAATAATAAAAATTCATAAAATTTAGTAACTATTATTATATAGAGAGACACCTAACATTTATATAGATAATTAGTAAAAAAATATATATGTATTCTTAGACATATTTATTGACAGTTAAGAAATTAATTCATAATTAAAATGAAAAATATTGTTTATAAAAGTCAAATTATGGATCTATATCAAAACACTGTAAACTTGTATAAAAATAAAAGATTGCTAGTGTACCTCTTGATTTTTTTTACCCCACCTTAACAAAAGTTCAAATAATTGTAATTTTGAAATTGTCCCTAATTGAAAATGATAGGAAGGCATACATATAATAAATTAGTAAAAAGATATAGTCACTACAAGAAAAAAGAGTAAAACCAACCAAATAAAAGCGACCAGCCGTAAATTCCACCGAAAATGGTGGCTTTTAAGGTCAATCTTATCTTACTCTGAATTACGTATAAAAGCGACCGGTATGGTGGATTTTGTGGGCAGTGGCTTTTATCTGGTGGCTTTAGCTAAGAAAAGCAACCACCACCTTGTCGCGGTCGATTTTATGGTTTTAAGAATAGGCGGGAAATTTGCCGCCAAATTGAAGAAAAAAATAGAAAATAAAAGTGACCGAGCGGTCGCTTTTAATATTTTAAAAAATAAAAAAATAATTGCACCTGCAACGGTTGCGGTAATAGAAACGACCGTTAACGGTCGAGTACGGTTGAATTTAGCGGTACTCCTAAATTCAACTGCATCCCGTCGAATTTAGTCTTTTCAAAAAAATGAGGGAAATATTCCCGCGAGCCAATTTTTTTGACAGTACTAAATTCAACCATTTTCGGTCGAATTAGGTATTTTGAAATGGAAATTTCCCGCACTTTTAAAATATTGGTTGCAAAAGTGAGGAAAATTTTCCGCTTTTTTAAAAATTATAATTTTAGTAGAAATCAATTGTATTTATCTATTATGACTACATTCAGTAATATTAATTATTTTCAGAATTTTATTTTTTAAAATAAATTAATTAAGTAACTTACTAACTTTGTACTAGTTATTTGCGAACTAAGGTGTTCTCGAAACAGATATTAAGATTTATATATATTTTAGTGATATGATATAAATTTTAGAAAAAAATTAAGGTATTTAGTTTTTTATTTTAACAATCAATTAATAGTTTTACCACTACTTCTTTCTAGTGTTTAGTCGCAGACTATTTTTTTGATTTTTTTTTAAAAATATTTATGAATTGTCCAACCGTAAGGGTTTCAAGATCTATCTATTTTAGTGATATGATAAATATTTTGAAAAAAATAAATGTATTTGGCTTGTTTTTTAAACAGTCAACAAGTAGTTTGACCGGTACTTCTTACTATTGTTTAGTCTCATACCGATTCCGATTTTTTATAAAATGTTTATGAATGATCCAACCGTAAGGATGTCAAGATCTATATATTTTAGTGATATGATAAAATTTTTAGAAAAAAATAAATGTATTTGGTTTGCTATTTTAACAGTCAACTAGTAGTTTGACCAGTTATTCATACTAGTGTTTAGTCCCGTACCGATGTTTCGATTTTTTACAAAATATTTATGAATGATCCAACCATAAGGATGACAAAATTTATATATTTTAGTGATATGATAAAAAAATTAGAAAAAATAGATGTATTTGGCTTGTTATTTTAACAGTCAACAAGTAGTTTGAGCAGTTATTCTTACTAGTGTTTAGTCCCGTGCCAATTCCGATTTTTTATAAAATGTTTATGAATGATCCAAATACAAGGATGTCAAGATCTATATATTTTAGTGACATGATAAAATTTTTAGAAAAAAATATATGTATTTGGTTTGCTATTTTAACAGTCAACTAGTAGTTTGACCAGTTATTCAAACTAGTGTTTAGTCCCGTACCGATGTCTCGATTTTTTACAAAATATTTATGAATGATCCAACCATAAGGATGATAAAATTTATATATTTTAGTGATATGATAATAAATTTAGAAAAAAATAGATGTATTTAGTTTGCTATTTTAACAGTCAACTAGTAGTTTGACCAGTTATTCTTACCAGTGTTTAGTCTCGTGCCGATATTTCATTTTTTTAAAAAATATTTATGAATGATTCAATCGTAAGGATTTCAAGATCTATACATTTTAATGATATGATAAAATTTTAAAAAAAATAAATGTATTTGATTTATTATTTTAACAGTCAACTAGTAGTTTGACCAGTACTTCTTACTAGTGTTTAGTCTTATACCGATGTCTCGATTTTTTATAAAATATTTATGAATGATCCAACCAAAAGGATGTCAAGATCTGTATATTTTAATGATATGATAAAATTTTAGAAAAAATAAATGTATTTGGTTTACTATTTTAATAGTCAAATTCTTGATTTCAAACTTTTATTAAAATAATGATTTGTTAAAATAAATTTTAAAATTTAGAATATTATTATATTTTTAAGAAAAATATTAATTAATCATAATATTTATGTCCTAGAAATATATAAAATATAAGTGGACACTCCTAAATTCGACCGATTGCGGTTGTATTTAGAGTTGCCATGTCACCGATCCATGTTAGTTGCATCTAACGGACTATATTTAATCATTTAAACTACAATCCAACGAATGGATTTACATTTTTATAAAAAATATTTATAAATCAAAACAAAATAAAAAATTAAACCCTAACCCCCCTTTTTCACACAACTACCCATGTTTATCCCCTCAAGCCGCCGCACAACCCCCTCTCGTCTCTCTCTCCCTCTTCTCCCCTCTCTCTCTCCCCCTCCTTCTCTCTCCCTCCTTCCTTCCCCACTACAAGTCTCAGACCCCTCTCTTCCCTTACGCTTAGACCTCTCCAATCATAGGTCGATAAAAAAACGCAAACTCAATCCCGCCGCTTTTCAATCATCGGTCGCGTCCCTCCAGGTAATCGACCGCATACATAAATCATCATGTATTTATGGAGGACGTGGTGGGTTTGTCGGCGGTGCTGTTGCTCGCAGGTGAAAATTTAAGGTCACCTTGAAATATATACATACATACATGTATGTATAGATTCGTTATTTATTTGTGTTTAATATTGTAAATTTCAATTGCAGGATGCTATGGATTATAATAGTGGAGAAGAGTTTTATGTTATTTTGGACAGGATGTTTTTGAAGACTTGAAGTTTAGTTTTGAATGAGAATTATAAAGTTTAATAATTGCGTCATTTGTTTTTTGATTGAGGATATAATTAACTCACAGTATTTGTTTTGAATGGTTGTACTTTTTCTTATATGCGGCTTACTTGAAATACGATTAGGGTCGAAATCGGACTGTCAGAATGTGAACAGAATCCGGAAAACTCACCGGATTCTGGAATTTTCTAGTTTCTGGTGATAATTTTTTTAAAATTCGGTGCTCGTAATTTTACCGCATTCGGATGCTTATATTGATATAATCAATCACGTACCTCCTTATCCTAAATGGTTCTTATATTGACCACATGGTTCTTGACCATTTTTGGTTACCTAAATTAGAAAGTAACTGGTGATGTAAATTAATCCAAAGCCATATAAAAGCCACCGATCTGAGTGACATAATCTAAAAGAGGGAAATTCAAATTTTAGTAGAAATTAAGAGCGGGAGGTTCAAATTTTTGCCAAATATTCGAGGCAAAAAACTGAAAAGTTGACTTCCAATAAAAGCCACTGTCCAAGCGGTCATTTTTATATAAATTCCACTGCAAAAAAACAATTTTGATCAGCTTAAAAGCCACCGATGGTGAGCGGTCGATTTTATATTAAAATCCACCGATTCGGTCATTTATAGCTAAAAGCAACCATTTTTTAACCGGTGGCTTTTAGCCTTTATTCTTGTAGTGCGTAATATGTGTAATAATATGATCTGACATAAAATAATAAGCTGTAATATGTGAAACATAAAGTATATGTTAATATAGACTTACTTCTTGTTGATGATGCACATAATATATAAACTAAGAAGTGAAATTGTGCTTAAGATGGTACTTTACAAAATTAATTGAAGGCACTAAATGATTGAGGAGGCCTAGAATACAATTAATGAATGTTAGAATTTGTGATAGAAATATTCAGGGAGGCTAAGGTGCCTGGTGCTGCCAGTATGTTACACCTCAAAATTTATTATAAGATAGAAGATAGAATTTAGGAGAGAAAGAAAAATGTTTACTGCAGCAGCGAGTGTATTTAAAATAAAAATGTCATTAAACCTTCGTAAAAATTACACATGGATGTCTATAACAAACTATGTGGAGAATACTCAAAAACATTATAGCTATTGATTATATAAGGAACCTGAGTTTTATGATGTGATCACTTCTTTGCTAACTTTTTAATATGAGCTATATAATACTTAGACTTTCGATCAAAGCTGACTTACAGGTTTCTAGAATGGTACCAACCTCAAGATGGTAAATAATATTTCTCTTAATAACTTTCACCACCATTAACGAGTATCTCTCGATAGTCACTTGTTGAGTTTGCAAACCCAAACAAAGCCTCGTGCATCCCAATTGCTTCAGCCTCCAAACCTTGTCTTCCATCGTCATGTTCTTGCCTCGCAAGAAGTGGCCATGCATTATTCGCACATAACATGCATGCTTTGAACGAGTTCACTCCACTCAACATGGAAGCATTCAATGCTCAAAATTTAACCCACCAGTATAACTTCGAAAATAAGTTAGTTATATTTATCCCGTCAATTAGTAAACCTTTTTCAAATTCTAACTTCACTGTATTTTCCTACATTGTCCAACAATCAGTATAAATACCATATGTGATGTATTTCGATGATAAATCACTATTCATGTCTACGAGAATCACCAAAATCACTAATTCTTAGAATAGTAGTGATTTCAATTTAGTGATTCGGGGAAGCTTAAATGCTGACTTTTCACAAAAACATGGCAAATATGCTATGACAATCAATTATTGAGAGATGGAGAAAAATTGGATAAAGTTAGTTTTTAAAAAAAATCACCAATTAACGAGAAAAATTAAATTAAAAAATGAGGGAAAATATCTACATGAACATGTAGTGCACTTGGCGGAGAGAGAATGGGGTTGGATATATTTATGTGGTTCTATATATATTTAAACTTTAAATTTTAGAACCTACACTATTTTCGCATACCCTGAACGTGTAAGTGTTTGTGCCCTAGAAACAACACTAATATATTTTTTTATGACATTTGGAATATTAAATTTTAGGTTCTATCGATTATTCTCTTTATATTTTATTATGTCTTAATTTAATGTGATATAAATATTAGATTAATAAATGTACTTGGAATATGATATGAATTTTTTATATCTCTAAGTACGTGATATTGAAATAAAATTATTAGAATAGTATCAATATTTATAAATATTCCTAGTCGAGTATTATTATTATGATAGAAATAAAACTAGGGCTTGCTAGTATTTAATGCTAGGGTTTGTGAGCTTCGATCTTTAACAGTTGTTCTCGCGGTGGGGACTGGTCGTCCTTGCAAGGTGCCTACATATCCCTGTGTTGTAGAGAATCAAGTCATAACGTAGTTCTAGGTTGAGGGGTAGAGCCCTTTATATAGAGGTGAGTGTAGGGTTAGACTTGTGTTAGGAGACTTGGTAGACAAGTTTCCAACTTAGATGGTAATTAGGACTCCTAAGATAAGGGATTCTAGATCCTTCCTTCTAGGAGTTAGTGTCCATGTCGGACATCATGTCTATATTCTTTCAGCCGTATTGGGCCTAGTCCATGAACATCTCATGTTCGTGGACCTTGACGACTTCTACTTGTGAGCCTTGGCGACTTGGGCCTTTATTAGTCTATAACAAGCCTTGACCAACCTGGTTCATATTGGGCTTTGGATAGGAATTCCAAGAGTAATTAATATGGTATTTAATGTGTCTTTAGGATGTATTTTTTATCCATATCATTTGCCCCCCAACTTCTAGGAAAACTACTCGAGTTTTCGTGGAAGTTATAATAGTCTATTCGCGACTCGGGGTACTTTCGGCCCTTCATGGGTATTATAATTTTATCTTCAATTTTGGAGCGACCTATACGTTTATAACGAATTATACTTTTGTAGTGCGAGTGTACGCAGTTTAGGCCTTTTGCACAAGCTAACTGAATAGTATTTTATACTAAATGGTTTTAATCAGGATTAAAAAGCGAGCGTTTATCACCCCTTAACCTTCGTCAAGGTTAACTATAGGATGAATGCTGCTAACAGGCCTAAATCGGGGCTAATCGACCCTAAACCGGGATAATCATTTACATGCACAAGCTCTAGTTGGGTTTAAAATAGCCTAATTTTAAGTTAGGATACACTAATTGGCCTTAATCGACACTAACTGGCCCTAATCGGGGCTAATTTATCTTAATCAGGGCTAACTAGTATGCACAAGCCACTAATTATCCCTTATACACAATAATCATGTGCGTTGATAAGTTAAATGACCCTAAATGGGGATAATTATATCACACAAACCAATATTTACCCATAACACAGGCTAATTATGTGTAATATTCACTAATCTGCCCTAAACGGGGCTAATCCTTACTAATCGGCCCTAACCGGGGCTAAATTTAAAATCCTGAAAATTCCAAAAAAATCGATTTTTCTTCAATTTTTCCAAAAAAAATTAAAAATTTTCTAGGAGGGTCACAGGAAGTCCTCCAGGAGGCTCTGGACCAACCTCCATGGAGGTTCTGATTAGCCAGAGGCCTCCATGCGGAGGACTCGGCCCATCCTACTCTTGGTCGGCCAAGGAGCCACCTCCATGGTGGTCCTAGCCGGTCGGGAGATGAAAATTCTATAAATAATTTTTTTTACAGGAGGCTCTACTCAGCCTCAAGCCCCCTATGTGGAGGACTCGGCTCCTCCTACTCTTGGTCAGCAAAGGAGCCACCTCGATGCTGGTCCTGGTCGGTCGGGTCGTGGAGTCTCTCGAAAATTCTTTGTATTCGATCCCGTGAACGTTCTATACTGGTTTTGGTGAACATTCTATACTTGTTCTAGTAAATGTTCTATACTTGTTCTTATGAACATTCTACTCTTCACGAAACTTATTTCTCATAACGTTCCAGTAATTGAATCGTGGCTATAAATGGCTATTGATGTTGGATTAAGGGTTTAACCTTGCTCTAACTCTAATGTTTTCACTAATCATTATGATTAGCGTAATTAATCACCAAATTAAGATTAACGACTTATATTTAGCCTTCATCAAGCTTTCCTTGAAGGATTGACATGACACGTGATGTTCTATATCAATTTTTTGTTTACTATGTTGTTTCCTTTCAGTTCTTGACCATTTTCCTATCATTTTTTGGTCTTTTTTCAAGTGATACCTGCTAGCACGAACCATGCATAGGTTTGCCTTCTGTAGCAGGTGCCTCTTTTTATTCACACCTTCATTTCTCAACTTCTCCCAAATTTTCTCAAGCTTATAAGCTCTCAACTTCCCAAGTGTTTTAGGATGTCTTAAGGTCTTTACAGAAAGCCCTCCTTCTCGGCTAAGGAGGTTATGCACAAGAGAGTCACAAATCGGTCACTTAAAGGTATGGGTTTCGTTTTTTCCTACTCTCTTAATCATTGTTCCAACAGCCTGAAGAGCGTGTTAGATGAGCGAGCCAATGAGTACATGAGCACCATGCAATTCAATCCCTTTAAACATAGAAGCATGCTTGATGAAGAGGACATTGATGAAATTAAGTCAAATTATCCCTGGCCCGACTGTATCAAGGTTTGCAAGGCCAAGTCCAATGAGAGGACCTGTAACCTAAGTAGCACCAAACTGTATATGTACAAAGTGGCGTTGAAATCTTAGCTAATTTCACTCTGCAACCCTTCATTTCTAGACTCATTACCGAGCTAAAGGTTCACCCTTGTAAGATTTACCCCAACAGGTTGCCTTTCGTCATTGTTTTCAATGTAAGGTGCAACGACCTTGGCATTCCTTTGAGTGCCTCGATATTTGGAAGCATATTTATCTTGAAGGCATCTCCTTCCTCCAGGCCCGGCTGTGTTCTACTCCAACACAGGCCTCGTGTTCCTCATGTTGTGAACACTCACTCTCTTCATGACTCAATTCTTCAGTGGATTAAAAAGTTTGTGGTCTTGGAGTGGAAGGTAGGTGACTGGGGAGTGTACTTCAGATGTGATTTCAGTTGTCCCGTAGACAATACTCACTACATTCTTTACCTCAAATTTACTGAGCTCCATATTCATGACCATCTTATCGAGGATGGGACAAACCCCTTATTAGAAGTTTATTCATAGATAAAAACTCTAGGAAGAGGATGACGAATGGAGCAGGCTAAGACGAAGAGGAGGATTCTTTAGATGTTTGACTATGATAGCCTTGTACAGCTGTAGATGCTATCTGTGGCTTTTCTATTCAGAACTTTGTTTATTTGAACTTTTATGGTTTGTAACCTAACTTTCCCTTGGGACCAATTTATGATCCTTCGAGATATTATCTATGCACCGTTGTTTTGATTTCATACTTATCTTTTATTTTTGGCATTTGGTCCTTTGGGACTTGCATTCCTTAGATGCCCGTACTTAAATAAATTTGTAGACAAGATGATAAAAACAAACTTGCATAAATAGGTAACATTTAAAAAAAAAGGGTTCAACCCTTACATACGATGGTTTTGTCAACTTTATTTATATAGCTACTACTAAGTACTAGGAACATGCTATGAACATCCTAAACATAATAAACCTTTAGGTTTGAAGCATGCCAAATGTGGGGAACTTCATCACCATTCAAGGTCTCTAGCTTGTAGGATCCTCGTCCTAATGTCTTCTTGACCATATAAGGCCTTTCCCTATTAGGGGCTAGCTTTCCTCTCTCCCCAACTCCCGATGCCTCAATATTTCTTAAGGCCAAGTCTCATTGCTGCAAGAACATTTCCTTAACCTTAACTTCTATTATAATAGATGGAGGCTCTTCATTGATGCTCTGTATTGTGGGCGTTGGCCTCTTCTCTGACCTCGTCGATGAGATTAAGAGCGAGCCTCATGCATTATTCATCAGTCTTTGGCTCATGTGCTTCAACTCTAGGTGATCCATGGGTAATTTATAGAGGTACCATTACTTCGGATCCATAGGCCAGCATAAATGGGGTAGCTTCAGTTGTCACTTTGTAAGTGGTTCGATATGCCCATAGTATAGGCAGTAGCTCATCCGCCCAAGTGTTCCTCAAGCACTCGACCCATTTCTTAAGTCCATCAAGGATGATTCGATTAGCAACTTCCGCCTGGCCGTTTGCCTGTGGGTGTGCAACCGGGTGAAGTGAAGCCTTATGCTGTTATCATTATAGTACTCCTTGAACTGTGCATTATCAAATTATCGCCCATTATCAATACAAGAAAAATATTAATAGACATCACATATTAGACATCGATCACTGATATCACCGATTTCTAAAGGATAATAGAAATCATCCAGCGTTAATTTGGTATTTTTTGTATTCTTAAGGCATCGTTTATTTTAAAACTGATGTCTTAAATTCAATATTTAAAAATTAAAGGCGCGGTATCCCCGATTCTTTCCCCCCTTTACCCAAATTCTTACTCCCTCCTTAACTAAAGTTTTTCCCGCTTTTACATTCAGAAAAATCAAATAAAAAATAAACACTCTCAACTACCTCTCTCTCTCTCGATTATCTCTCTCTAATAGCTCTCTCTCTCTCTCTCTATATATATATATATATATTTCCCTCTCTAACTCTCTCTCTCTCTCTCTCTCAAGAACACCTCTCCAGTTGTCTCTCAGTCAAGAAAACTCCGCTCTCAGCTCTTTCTCTGTCACTGCTGCTCACCACCTCTACTCTGCTCTTCTTACCATCTCCACTATGCTCTCTGCGATCTTTCCATGTTTCATGAATTATAAAAAATCTTTACTTTTCATTTTAATCCATTCATAATGTAATAACCCCAATTTTTGGAAATTTTTGAAACCCGGATGAATAGTAACTTTTGCTGACAATGCTGATTAAGAAAAATTATCAGACCACGATATATAGGAGTACTGTTATGGAAATTCTAAGATCGTATTAGTATTCCATAAAGAAAATAAGTGTATGTAAAAGCTGTCGGATTTTGAAAACGAGCACTTTTATTTTTCCCCGAGATTTCCACCAGACATTAAGGGATTTAAGGAATTAATATTAAGATGAAGGATTTTAAATTCAAGGATTATAAAGGAGAATTAATTTAGGTATTAAAAATACCAAGAAGATTTTATCAATAAAACCATTAAGGTATTTAACCAAACGATCAACGAGATTGAGTGATAACCGGACAAAGAAATGAATAACGACTCTTGTAAATACCTTTGCAAGTGGCAAGGCAAGTGGATGGTTGATCAAACAAGAAACCAAGTGATAGTTAGGAAGGAATGGCTAGTTAATTATATAGTTAACTAGGGATGATCTCATCTCACCACAAATCACCAACACATGGCAAATGGTGAGATCATCTTCCACTAACTCCTTTGTTTATTATTAACCTAGCAAAATATCAAGACAACCCATCATTATCCACCACATTATTCCACCAACACAAGAAAGCAAAAGCATTTCCTCCCCCATTTCCATTGCTCTCGGCCAAAACAGAACCAGCACACTAAAACTGCTGTATCTCCTTCATTTCTCACTCAAATATTGTGTTCTATAGCTCATTGGAAAGGTATTGAGATGGCCTACAACTCTTGTTCACAAGTCTCGTCCAAATAATCATGTTAAGACCCTCATGTTTACAGTTCTTTAAATCGGACTTTTAGAAACTTCAAAGCCTAACTTTGTGTTCTTGATTTTTTTGGAAATATCAAGCTTGTAGGAGGCTCCCTAAGGCTTCCTAGCAACTTAACACCTCCCAAGGAAGGTATAAACTTCAAATCCTAGCCTTTACTTTATTTTTTAGTAAGTTTAATGGTTGGTTTTGTGAAATGAGAAGCATGGATTGTGATTATTAGTAGTTTGATTTGATTTGGAAGTGTTTTGGTAATTGAAGCTTGATTATAGTTCATAGGTCTTGATTGTGGTTGTTTGAGTTGAAAACCTTGGAGATTATGGACTGATGTGGTATGGTTTAGGTGAAGTTTTGTTGTATTGATGGTTATGTGTTGGTTGGTGGTTAATTGGAGTAGTTTAAATATTGGTAATCGCGTAAACATAGCCGTCGTAATGTCCGATTTACTTTAGACTGCTTTTGTTCATAACATTTAGACACGAGAACTCCTTGATAGTTTCTGACCATTGCCATGTTTAGATAGTTCATGTTACGAGCTTCATTTTGATATGTAGTTCGTTTGATTCCGATGTACGGTTTAGGTGAATTGACCGTTTTAAGTAACGGCGTTTCGCGAACGAAACTTTTCCCCTCGCCTTACTTTGAAACATAGGTTAAAGACCAAAAAGGGTTAATTAGTGTATGAAACAATTATGGTAAGAGTGTTAGGCAGTTGGTAAGACACTCGCGAAGGAATCGCCTTAAAACTTGTAATGGTTAAATTATAAAAAATGGTGGAGCCGAGGGTACTCGAGTGACTTAAGAGAATCAGTAAGCGCAAAGCGAGCGTTAGAGTCTAAGGTAGTTAGAGTATAGATTTACAAGTGACTTTGGTTTAATTCCAACTTACTTGTTGTTTATAGGTTACCAGACTCGTCCCGAGCCTTTTATCACCCCCAGTCGCTCAGGCAAGTTTTCTACCCGTTATACTGTTGTTGTGATGTATATATGTATATGCATTATCTTGTGATAGATGCATGTTGGTTAATTAGCAAATTTTGCGATATATTGAAGCATGCTGATATGGTATAAATATGCATGCCTGTTTCGCATTATTGCCATATATATCTGTTGGTTCAGTTGATAATACCTATGCTAGAGAATAGCGGTAATTTGCATATACCCTTAGTATAGGGACCCAAAGGTGAAAACATTTTCTAAAACCGGGAGTCGAGGATCCCGAGTAGATTTTATATATATATATTTATATATATATATATGGTTATAGTTTTCAAAACTATTAATCGAATAAGGTTTATTCAATAACTTTATTTTATTAATGAATATTATCTTGAATATTCATTCGAGGACTTATGACTCCTTTATATTATTTATTGAATATTACTTGGATATTCATTTGAGGATGTATGACTCCTTTATTTTATTTAATGAATATTATTTATAATATTCATTCGAGGTATTATGACTCAGCTTATTATTTAATGAATATTATTTCGAATATTCATTCGAGGGCTTATGACTCAGCTTATTTATTTATTGAATATTATTTCGAATATTCATTCGAGGGCTTATGACTCAGCTTATTTTATTTATTGAATATTATTTGAATATTCATTTGAGGATCTATGACTCCGATTATTTGCTGAGATATATTCTTTATTTTATTAAAGAATAAGGTGTCGATAATCAAACTCACTTTTGATTATTCAAATAAAGATAGTACTTTCGTATAGGTATATCTTTGGATATTTAATATTCATTTCAAGTATAAGTTTCAAAACTTCTACTTCAATTATTTTTATAAAGATTATTCTTTATGGAAATATTATTTAAATAATAATATTCAGATATTTTCTAATATATTGGGACTGATTTATTTTGTTAAATCAGCATCACTCCAAACATTCTTAAAAATATTTTGCGAGTCTTCAAAATAATTTTTAAAAGTTAGAGCGGATCCCAAAACTCATTTTTATATTTAAGATCCTCCTTTTGAAAGGGATTTAAATACTCGCTCAAAACCTGAGGGATCCGGCTCTGTGGTGTGTTTTATATTCGCAACAAAGTTGCTGTTTTGTTAAATGAATCGATTACTTACCCAACACTCGGGAAGTAAAATTCTTGGAATAAGTTAATCCATTAACAGGCATCGCCTGGGAAATATCGGTGAGTTCTCCTTTCCAACTAGATACGACTTCTTGGTGGAGCCGTATCAACAAGTTTCTACTTGGGGAAAGGGGGAACGAGCTTTACGTTTCAGAGTCATGGATTTCATCTAAACTAGGAGTGGCGTAAGTGGTCGAGTGGCGCCGGCCCAGCCTTATTATATTGGCCTAAATGGCCTGGAAGTTCCGCTAAGGCGGTCCATTCCTTAGGAGTTCAGTGTTCGGTTGACAAGTAAATCCGAAAGGTTCTCCTCTACATGTAGAAAATGGTGGGGTTGCACTACTACGACTGATCATCGTAAGTGGTCTTCCTGGCGCGGCAAACCGTAATGAGTTCATCATCCAATTGGATATTTCTGCAACACTACCCAGAGCACTTCGATAGAAAGGCTACGGTTGGGCGATTGTTGAGTGTTGGCAGGGTCAAGTTTTCAAAATGATGTTTGCATCAAATGAAGTATCTCGTAACTTCATTTTATTTTGATGATATTTTAAAGATTTAATCTATTCAAATCTGGTCTTGTAGTCTCATCTACGTGATGAACTTTTGAAACTAATTATAACTTGAACGGTGGTAGTTCAAGTAGTATTTGGAAAAGATATAAGTATATTGGAGTATCTTGTAACTTCATCTTTTAAACTTATATCTAGTAAATGATTATCTTATGCATGACAAAGATTTTCAGAAAAACGTTGAGACAAGGTTAGATATATGAGATCACCTTGCAACGATATTTTTATACAGTTATACACTGGAACTCTGTGTATATTATGCATGGAAGAGGACTTCCAAGATTTTGAAAAGTATATATGTATATATACTGAATATTTTGCGACTTCAGCATTAAGATATCAAACTTGGTTCATTTCTTTTGACCAAGACTTTCATGAGTACTATGAGAAGGCTCATATATTGTAAATTATTATACATATTATTTTGGTGGGCTTGCTGCTCACCCTTGCTTTCTTCTTTCATCACACAACATCAGATAGACAAGATGAACAGGACCAAGCTCCCAATTCGCGAGCGGATAGGAAACGTTCTGCAGCTTCCTATAGGCATTGAAGTCGCTGTAGCTAAGGTGGGAACTACCAATAGACTAGGCTTCAACTTTTGATGTACCAGATTTATGTATACTTATGAATTGTAATAATGGCAAAGAAAATGTAAATTTATTCAGAAAACCTTTTAAGGTGTATTGGCAGATAATTGTGGAATAAAATGACTTGTGATTATTTTTGGATGTTCATCTCTGAGACTATAACGTGTGGTGTGTATATTTATTGTGGGGTCACAGTACAGAGTAGTTGATTAATTATTAAGATTGGGTGTTATTAAGGGAAATGGAACTCGTGACAACCCGGATCCCCGACCCCGGATTTGGGGGTGTTACAGAAGTGGTATCAGAGCTAAGCGTTATAAACCTCAGAGATGATGTGACGTTAAGATAATAACTAAGATAATAAGAACTCTTGCCAAGTTCATAGTCGGGCTACCTAACGTAGTACTGACAGTTAAAACCCTTATGGGAACCCTTATAAATATCGTGATAGAAGAGTAGTTCGTTATCGTATATGGTAGCGGGACTCCGAACCCTGAGGTTGAGGAGCAACAACGCGATGATGTTTTATTACTAATTGGAGATCGGATTGTGGATCCGATAGAGCGTCCTAACGCAGGACCGGATGATGTTCATATTGAGGATGTAGCGGTTGAGGATGTTGTCCTAGAAGGGATTGTTGCTGAGGAGGATCCCGTGGAGGATCCTGACAAGAATGAATAAAGGACCACTGAGGAATTGATGACCATGGTTAGGGAAACTACCAGAGGTAGGATTGGCCGGTCACTACCGGAGGTTCGTTCAAGTTTGTAAAGATAGTAGCCCCTTTAACGCGGCTTACTCGTAAGACTGAGAAGTTCGAATGGACAGAGAAATGCGAGAACAAATTTTAAGAACCGAAGCAAAGGTTGGTGACGTTCCCTATGTTGGCGTTGCCGGATGGAAAATGAGATTTTGTGATGTATAGTGACGCTTCGCATAAGGAATTAGGGTGCTTCATATACAGCACAGCAAGGTAATCGCGTACGCGTCAAGACAATTAAGGGAATATAAAATTCGATATCCCCACCCATGAGCTTGGGCTCGTGGCAATAGTTTTTCCCTAAAGATTGGAGGCACTACTTGTATGGAGAGAAGTGCAAGATTTACACAAACCATAGGAGTTCTAGTACATTTTTATGTAGAAAGAGCTCAACATACGCCAGAGGAGGCGGTTAGAGCTAATAAAGAATTATGATTGGGAGATTCTTTATCATTCAGGGAAAGCCAATGTGGTGGCTGATGCCCTTAGTAAAAAAGGAGAGACCCAAGATGATAATGTCTTTGGGATAGTTTATAAGAGATTTTGAGAAAATGGAAATAGAAGTGAAGGTAACCGGAGCCGGTACCGAAAAGCTGTTTGAGATTGCAATACAGACCGAATTTTTGGAAAAGAACATATTGTGCCAGAAAAAGTGATGAATGAAGGCAGATAGTCAATGACTGGAGAAGAGATCCACACCGAGAAATATGATAAGGGGATAGTGAGGTGTTCCTACAGAAATTGGGTTCCAAAAGTTCAAGAGCTTAAGGATGAGAACTTAGATGAGAGCCATAGTTTGAGGAATAAGATTTAGGGCAAACCCTGAATGTGATAGTCAGGGAGGTTGCCATCAAGAAAGAAAGAACCCATAACATAATAGAGTGGAAAACAAGGTTTTTAATGTATAAGATAACCCCGATTATGGGAGAAGGTTGAAACATTTCATACTAAGGAAACAGAAAGTCGAGTAAGGAAAGGAGACCCCAAAATGGTACTCCTATATGACAATTTATGGACCAGTCTAGACAGAACTTAGACTATTATCCCCAACCACCACCCTGAGGAAACAATGCGGTGAGAAATTCTTTCAGGACCTTTAAGTCGCTAAGCTCTCAGAGTTCCAAGGAACAAGCTGACCCAGTCGAGGCAAGAGCCTGGCTAAAGGAAATACAGGAATCATTTGAGATTCTAAATGATTGACGAATCACAAAAGACTATTTTTGTCACTTACCCTCCTAAGAGAGAGGCCACCCGCTGGTGAAAGGCCAAGGAAGGCACGGAGCAAGAGATTATAATAAACTGATTTAAGTTCAGACAATTATTTTCAGGTAAGTACTTCCCAAGGTTATGGAGGTAGTGTAAAAGCTTTGGAGTTAGAACAAAAGCGGATGAGTATGATGAATTATGAATCTAAGTTGTAAAAGTTATCAAGATTCGTTCTGAGGACACGAATCCAGAATGACGGGATATTTGAAATCAATGCTTATGTTGTGTTGGTTCATGAAATAATGATAAGAGAAAGGAAAATAAAAAGAAACTGAAGTGGAAAGGAATATAAAGGCAATAGAGTTTGAGGAATGATAAGAAAGTTGGGTATGAGGAAACCCTAAAGACTCGTAGCAATAGAAATAGAAAAGTATGTAATCGTCAGGATGAGGGTGATTCACCATGAGTTAAATTGATGGTTGAAGGCATAAGAGATAAATATATTTTATCCCCTGTAAGTTGGGAGGATTTGAGGAAACCTTGAGATAGTTCGATGGATAAATATTGAGACGCGGATAGACTGAGGAGACAAGGAAGTAAGAAATTAGGAAAATTGGATGAAGGAAGTGACCTTCAAGAATGTCAAGTGTAAGACCGGTGGCTTGATACCCAGGAAGGGAGACGCCAGGTATGAAAGATATCCCAACATTGAGATGACTGTTGACATAAACAACAAAAGTAAATAAGGATTTATTAAGAAGAAGTTCACATTGAACACGACCAATATCTTCCAGATCATTTATGTGATCATTACCAAATCAGGAAAGAAAAGCGGATAAGCATTTTTATCTTTTGGAGGCCATGTGGATTGACCTTAACTTGAATAAGGATGCTATTGTGAAATTCGGTATAGATTATCGAGGTGGAAATGATTGAATAAGATAACCTTATCAGGGATATATGGCTTTATTTATCCATGGAAGGATGCTTGTACCTTTTTAAAGGTGGAATTAAGGATAGAATATCGGTAACTTAAAACGAATCCTAGGGGAATGCATAAAGGTTGGCATTTCACCCTTAATAGGGATAGTATGAGTTTTGACAGTATGAATTGGAAAGGATTAAGGTAATAATAACTTTTAAGGATCAGTGGAGAAATTTTTCAGAAGTATATAGACAATGGTTCTAGTATTAGTAAATGGTATTTTGATATGCCCTGTATATAGGGAATACAGGAGGAACGATTGAAGGATAACCTTAGAGGTTTTACAAGGAGAAAGGAAATATTCGAAATTCTCAAGAATAAAAATGTTGATAAAGGAAATATGACATAATTATAATGATGCCAAGTGGGGCACGTGTTAAACCACGAGAAAGTATGGATCGAACCAGTAAAGGTCGAAATTGTTCAGGGCAATTAGGACCTAAGATAAAAGATGTTCTAAGTATGATTGAGAGTCAGTCGTGACAGTGATTAACCTCTAAAGATTGAGGCAATAACTTATGGAAAAATGGTGATATTTTTTTTATTTACTCATCAGATATTAAAGAAAAGCATTTTCACATAAGCTGTGATTGAAATAAGGTAGAAAATTTATTTGGAGGTGGTTAAAATGACATTGACTGTAAGGAAATTTTACTATCAGGAAAGGCCAAAGAGGTGGCCGACACTTTAAAGGTAAGAGGATAATTATAGGCGCTTGTGCCAAAGGAATACAGTGATGATGGTTAAAGCTATGAAGGTTGTATTATGGTTTGGAAGATTGACATTCCTTCTGATGACTGTGCAATACCCAACCGTAATAGTAGTTGGTAAAGGTTTAATTCGTGTAATCGCCATGAGCGGGCTATCTATCTCAGAAGATACTATCTTGAGAATGAGCCTGGACCATGTTTTAAAAAAAAAGGACTAAAAAAACCTTTGAGTTAAGTCTTCTATTGAAGGCATATGATTAAGAATGGTATTAACCTGCTATTATTGCTTTCATTGAAACTCTTCTGCAATTTTATCTGCTTCACGTCATGAATGTACGTCAGGATCAGGAGTGTTATTCATGAATCAAGAACGGTGATCATGTTACCTCCTTAGAAGAATTCGATATGATATGAATGGACTCCGTATGGTTAGCTATTAAAACTTCATGGAAAACGAATGACTACAGTAGGTCAACGGTGGGCCATAGTAATGCAGGAATGATTCTGAGAGTAATGAGCTGATTACTTACAACCGTGAGAGTTGTATTGGAATGGATGTTGAGAGTAAGTACCACTAATCGGGTCGTGATGGTGTATAAGTTATCATTGATAGACTAATTAAGTCGATTATCTACCTATGATATATTTATTCCTTCTTATCGATAAAGAGTAGTATTACCCATACGAAGAAGGTTGCGGTATAGAAATGGAATCTAGTAACGATGAGGTCTAGAATGAGATCCCAGATTCGATTTTCGATATCGAGGGAGTTTCAAAGGTGATTGTGTATAAGCTCGAGGAAGAGCATGGGTCCATAGAATAATGGACGGAATGGCGAAAATATTTAGGCATGTGAAATGCGATGCTATAATACTTGATGTTGATATAAATACATATATGTTTTGTTCTCCTATGACAAACCTCTATAGTTCAGAGGTAGGTTCCAAGCCAGATATTTTGTGGCAGTATATTTTTTCATATATACAATTCTCTTCAATTCGTTCTTTTCTCTTCTTTTCATTTCATGTAAGCTGAGAAGAACAACCCTTCCAGAAAGGGGAGGTATTGCCGAATGACTATCTGTCTGTGTGATAGAAGCCTAGTAGGATACCATCTATTGTTTAATTGCTTGTCAAGTACTAAAGGCTGGCCACCTTCTGTACTAACTATGCGATATAACAAGTGTTCATGATCATAGTGATCTCTCAATAAATTCTTTTACTTCTATATGAAGGATTAAGCTTTTGAAAATAGAAACAGCTGAAAAAGGAGTAATAAAGTTGTGGTAGTATTCGGAATGGAAACACATTCGTGATACTAAGGTTGGCATGGTTATTAAAAGGTTATAGAACGCTAACGAGCAAAAGTATAACCAGTATAATATTAGGAACGGAAGGTAATAGCGATTACGAACTGGAAAAGAATGGGTATTGAGAAGCAAAATCTCTAATGTTAAAAGCTATAATGAGAGTCTGTGCAATAGACTTGAAAGAATTTGGAATGATCACTTAACACGGATTGAGTTTTCTTACGATAATAGATCATATGTCAGTATTGAGATATCGCCTTATGAGATCCTTGAGGGAAGACAATGTCGATCTCCCTTATGTTAGGATGAAGTTGTAGAGCGCAAGATGCTCGGACCCGCAGTAGTCCAAAGGATCAAGGATATAATAGATTTTAATCAGAGGACGGATGGTAGTAGCCCAAGATGGGAACACGAAGTATGTTGATTTGACACGAAAGGACAAGGAATAGGAAGTGGGGGACCTAGTGTTGTTATAGGTATTCCCTTGGAAAGGAAGGATGAGGTTCGGAAAGAAAGGGAAGCTAAGTCCACGAATTGTTGGACCCTTGGATATATTAAGACATATTGGGAAGATAACATATGAGCTAGCCCTACCCCCGAATATGTAGCAAGTTCATAACGTGTTCCATGTATCAATGTTAAGAAAATGTAATTCGGATGCCTGATAAATAGGGACATATGAGCGCATAGACATGCAACCAGACGTAACCTATATGGAGCAACCAGGAAGGGTTATAGATCGAAAAGGGACAAGTGCTTAGGAGAAGGGTTATCAAACTAGTCAGAGTTTGGTGGTAGAACCATAATGTGGAAAATTGACTAGAGAGTTAGAAGGCACAATGCTAGAAAAGCATCCCCAACTGTTTTCTATCTGATTCTGGGACGGAATCCTTTTAAGGAGGGGAGACTGTAATAACCCCAATTTTTGGAGATTTTTGAAACCCGGATGAATAGTAACTTTTGCTGACAATGCTGATTAAGAAAAATTATCAGACCACGATATATAGGAGTACTGTTATGGAAATTCTAAGATCATATTAGTATTCCATAAAGAAAATAAGTGTATATAAAAGCTGTCGGATTTTGAAAATGAGCACTTTTATTTTTCCCCGAGATTTCCACCAGACATTAAGGGATTTAAGGAATTAATATTAAGATGAAGGATTTTAAATTCAAGGATTATAAAGGAGAATTAATTTAGGTATTAAAAATACCAAGAAGATTTTATCAATAAAACCATTAAGGTATTTAACCAAACGATCAACGAGATTGAGTGATAACCGGACAAAGAAATGAATAACGACTCTTGTAAATACCTTTACAAGTGGCAAGGCAAGTGGATGGTTGATCAAACAAGAAACCAAGTGATAGTTAGGAAGGAATGGCTAGTTAATTATATAGTTAACTAGGGATGATCTCATCTCACCACAAATCACCAACACATGGCAAATAGTGAGATCATCTTCCACTAACTCCTTTATTTATTATTAACCTAGCAAAATATCAAGACAACCCATCATTATCCACCACATTATTCCACCAACACAAGAAAGCAAAAGCATTTCCTCCCCCATTTCCATTGCTCTCGGCCAAAACAGAACCAGCACACTAAACCTGCTGTATCTCCTTCATTTTTCACTCAAATATTGTGTTCTATAGCTCATTGGAAAGGTATTGAGATGGCCTACAACTCTTGTTCACAAGTCTCGTCCAAATAATCATGATAAGACCCTCATTTTTACAGTTCTTTAAATCGGACTTTTAGAAACTTCAAAGCCTAACTTTGTGTTCTTGATTTCTTCGGAAAGATCAAGCTTGTAGGAGGCTCCCTAAGGCTTCCTAGCAACTTAACACCTCCCAAGGAAGGTATAAACTTCAAACCCTAGCCTTTACTTTATTTGTTAGTAAGTTTAATGGTTGGTTTTGTGAAATGAGAAGCATGGATTGTGATTATTAGTAGTTTGGTTTGATTTGGAAGTATTTTGGTAATTGAAGCTTGATTATAGTTCATAGGTCTTGATTGTGGTTGTTTGAGTTGAAAACCTTGTATATTATGGACTGATGTGGTATGGTTTAGGTGAAGTTTTGTTGTATTGATGGTTATGAGTTGGTTGGTGGTTAATTGGAGTAGTTTAAACATTGGTAATCGCGTAAACATAGCCGTTGTAATGTCCGATTTACTTTAGACTGCTTTTGTTCATAACATTTGGATCCGAGATCTCCCTGCTAGATTCTGACCATTGCCATGTTTAGATAGTTCATGTTACGAGCTTCATTTTGATATGTAGTTCGTTTGATTCCGATGTACGGTTTAGGTGAAACGACCGTTTTAAGTAACGGCGTTTCGCGAACGAAACTTTTCCCCTCGCCTTACTTTGAAACATAGGTTAAAGACCAAAAAGGGTTAATTAGTGTATGAAACAATTATGGTAAGAGTGTTAGGCAGTTGGTAAGACACTCGCGAAGGAATCGCCTTAAAACTTGTAATGGTTAAATTATAAAAAATGGTGGAGCCGAGGGTACTCGAGTGACTTAAGAGAATCAGTAAGCGCAAAGCGAGCGTTAGAGTCTAAGGTAGTTAGAGTATAGATTTACAAGTGACTTTGGTTTAATTCCAACTTACTTGTTATTTATAGGTTACCAGACTCGTCCCGAGCCTTTTATCACCCCCAGTCGCTCAGGCAAGTTTTCTACCCGTTATACTGTTGTTGTGATGTATATATGTATATGCATTATCTTGTGATAGATGCATGTTGGTTAATTAGCAAATTTTGCGATATATTGAAGCATGCTGATATGGTATATATATGCATGCCTGTTTCGTATTCTTGCCATATATATCTGTTGGTTCAGTTGATAATACCTATGCTAGAGAATAGCGGTAATTTGTATATACCCTTAGTATAGGGACCCAAAGGTGAAAACATTTTCTAAAATCGGGAGTCGAGGATCCCGAGTAGATTTTATATATATATATTTATATATATATGGTTATAGTTTTCAAAACTATTAATCGAATAAGGTTTATTCGATAACTTTATTTTATTAATGAATATTATCTTGAATATTCATTCGAGGACTTATGACTCCTTTATATTATTTATTGAATATTACTTGGATATTCATTTGAGGATGTATGATTCCTTTATTTCATTTAATGAATATTATTTATAATATTCATTCGAGGTATTATGACTCAGCTTATTATTTAATGAATATTATTTCGAATATTCATTCGAGGGCTTATGACTCAGCTTATTTATTTATTGAATATTATTTCGAATATTCATTCGAGGGCTTATGACTCAGCTTATTTTATTTATTGAATATTATTTGAATATTCATTTGAGGATCTATGACTCCGATTATTTGCTGAGATATGTTCTTTATTTTATTAAAGAATAAGGTGTCGATAATCAAACTCACTTTTGATTATTCAAATAAAGATAGTACTTTCGTATAGGTATATCTTTGGATATTTAATATTCATTTCAAGTATAAGTTTCAAAACTTCTACTTCAATTATTTTTATAAAGATTATTCTTTATGGAAATATTATTTAAATAATAATATTCAGATATTTTCTAATATATTGGGACTGATTTATTTTGTTAAATCAGCATCACTCCAAACATTCTTAAAATTTTTTTGCGAGTCTTCAAAATGATTTTTAAAAGTTAGAGCGGATCCCAAAACTCATTTTTATATTTAAGATCCTCCTTTCGAAGGGGATTTAAATACTCGCTCAAAACCTGAGGGATCCGGCTCTGTGGTGTGTTTTATATTCGCGACAAGGTTGCTGTTTTGTTAAATGAATTGATTACTTACCCAACACTCGGGAAGTAAAATTCTTGGAACAAGTTAATCCATTAACAGGCATCGCCTGGGAAATATCGGTGAGTTCTCCTTTCCAACTAGATACGACTTCTTGGTGGAGCCGTATCAACAAGTTTCTACTTGGGGAAAGGGGGAACGAGCTTTACGTTTCAGAGTCATGAATTTCATCTGAACTAGGAGTGGCGTAAGTGGTCGAGTGGCGGTCCATTCCGACAGGTTCAGTGTTCGGTTGACAAGTAAATCCGACAGGTTCTCCTCTACATGTAGAAAATGGTGGGGTTGCACTACTACGACAGATCATCGTAAGTGGTCTTCCTGGCGCGGCAAACTCCCGTAATGAGTTCATCATCGAATTGGATATTTCTGCAACACTACCCAGAGCACTTCGATAGAAAGGCTACGGTTAGGCGATTGTTGAGTGTTGGCAGGGTCAAGTTTTCAAAATGATGTTTGCATCAAATGAAGTATCTCGTAACTTCATTTTATTTTGATGATATTTTAAAGATTTAATCTATTCAAATCTGGTCTTGTAGTCTCATCTACGTGATGAACTTTTGAAACTAATTATAACTTGAACGGTGGTAGTTCAAGTAGTATTTGGAAAAGATATAAGTATATTGGAGTATCTTGTAACTTCATCTTTTAAACTTATATCTAGTAAATGATTATCTTATGCATGACAAAGATTTTCAGAAAAACGTTGAGACAAGGTTAGATATATGAGATCACCTTGCAACGATATTTTTATACAGTTATACACTGGAACTCTGTGTATATTATGCATGGAAGAGGACTTCCAAGATTTTGAAAAGTATATATGTATATATACAGAATATTTTGCGACTTCATCGCATTAAGATATCAAACTTGGTTCATTTCTTTTGACCAAGACTTTCATAAGTACTATGAGAAGGCTCATATATTGTAAATTATTATACATATTATTTTGGTGGGCTTGCTGCTCACCCTTGCTTTCTTCTTTCATCACACAACATCAGATAGACAAGATGAACAGGACCAAGCTCCCAATTCGCGAGCGGATAGGAAACGTTCTGCAGCTTCCTATAGGCATTGAAGTCGCTGTAGCTAAGGTGGGAACTACCAATAGACTAGGCTTCAACTTTTGATGTACCAGATATATGTATACTTATGAATTGTAATAATGGCAAAGAAAATGTAAATTTATTCAGAAAACCTTTTAAGGTGTATTGGCAGATAATTGTGGAATAAAATGACTTGTGATTATTTTTGGATGTTCATCTCTAAGACTATAACGTGTGGTGTGTGTGTTTATTATGGGGTCACAATACAGAGTAGTTGATTAATTATTAAGATTGGGTGTTATTAAGGGAAATGGAACTCGTGACAACCCGAATCCCCGACCCCGGATTTGGGGGTGTTACACATAACATTTAATGTTTCACATTCGACAATTACCTCTCAGTCTTTTCTATATCAATCACATCATTCTCATTTCTTTGTTCTCATTATTACTGTTCTTTATCTCAACAGTCTTCTCATTATTGGTTATCCATTAAGTAATATTATTTAACAAAGAACATTCTTTATTTGACCAGGAAGCCTTAATAACTGCTAGATTATTTAATTATCTCTTACTCTATGATTTAAAATAATATTTTTAGAATTCAACATTCATTTGAATAAGATCCCTTAACCAATATTTCAAAATAATTAAACTAAAAAAATAATTTTATTTAAATAATTAATTGATCCTTTAAAGGATTTTTTAATAATAATTAATAATTAATTTTTTATCATTTAATCATTATTTACCAAAATCCATCTTAAATCATTCATTAATCCCAAAACGTTTCGAAGAATAGATAGATAATGAAATTACAAATGCATCATCCTTACGAGTTTAGTTTACGATAAAATTATTTGTTATCCTTATTCTCTTATTTAATAAGATTAAATACTTCAGCATCTGATAATCAAAGAAAGGAATAATATATAATCATATAGTATTCAAAGGAACAATCTTCGAACTAAGATAACTACTGTCAGAAGAAAGGTCGGCTTTCGGTCGACATAACGAAAGAAATAATTAGCTAATCACTTTCTCGTTCATTTGAATCCACTTCACTTAATTACTCTTCCTTATTATGGGGATTCACAAGTTCTTATACGTACATAACTTAGGGTAGTCATTCATACAAACATATATATGTACACTTTGTAATGAATAATATCATAAGGTCAAGAAGTTAATAGTTAAAGGGTAAAAGTCTTTCCTCACTGATGCGAATGCAAATGCAACTGCAAATGCGAATGCAACTACCAGGGTCCTGGATTGGTTCGATAATCTATAAAAAAACATTACTTGGGATTAGTCATTGATCGCTTATGAAATTAAGCCTTAACTCTAATATATACTACCATTCATTTCAAGTTATTGCTTAAGATTCCCGCTTACACACCTTTGAATTTATCATTTTTATAAAATTGAAAAATAATATTTTTAACACTAAACCTTTGTGAGGGCCTTAATAAGTTCCTGTAACACATTACATAAAAGTTTCATAATCCAACAATTTTTTTGGGGGTCTCAAAAATAGTTTCAAAGTTACATATACGGTAAGGGTGGTTTTGTGAAACATTGTTACTTAAAATAATCGCTTATCCTAAACCGTAAATACGATTAACGCGATCTATACATCAAAATGAAGCTTAAAACATGAACTAACTGGTCATGGTAGAGGTGATTTTCAACAGGCTTTTTTTTAACTCGGGGGTATTATAAAATCGGGCATTACGTTGGCTATAAACTAACTATTGCCCGATTTTCATTATGTTAAAACATCTTAAAACCAACCAAATCAACAATCCAACTATATTTACAACATAATCAGTTCATAATATATCAAGAAAATTCCACCTACAAACATCCATCAAGATCTAACCAATTATACTCCAAACTCCATAAATAAGCATGTTCCTGAACATAACTTATGACTTCACTTAAAACTTAATCATAATAAATGAGTGGATGAGTGATATACCTTTCTTTAATCCTTAAACACACTAACAAGAGCTGTAAATCCTTAAGGGAGCCTTGATCTATGTTTGAAATATTCAATCTTGAAAAGGAGTTCAAGAAATAAGTTGGAGTTTTCAGAGTTACTATTAGTCTACTCAATGAGGGTCTTACCTTTCTTATATGGATGAGAATTATGAACCAAAAGTTGTAGACCATCTCAAGACCTTTTCAAAGAGCTATAGAATATAATATTTCAGTGGGAAATGAAGGATATAGAGCAGTTTTAAGATGCAGGATTTGTTTTGGCCGAGAGCATGAAGAAATGGGAAGTTTAGGAGAGTTTTTTTTTACTTTTCAATCTTTCTTGCTTGGTTAATAATTGATAAAGTGAAAGGCTTGGTAAATATCTAGCTTGGTTACATTAATAAAGTCATTACCTCACTTGCTTACTCTATCCTTTTTCCAAGTATTGATTTCTTGTGCTGTGATGATGTCATCATGCTTGATCTTTTAATTCAGTTTCACATTGATGCTCCAAATGTTGGAATCCTTGATCTTCTAAATGTCACAAGTATTTCTTCCTCATTTGGCTTTCATTTGTTACATTATCCATTCGTCGTTTAATCTCGTTTGATCGTTCGAGGGAACATATTCGCGGTATTATTATTAGGGGTATACTAGAACCTTCTTAGTATCTTTTATTCCTTCATTAATCCTCATTTATAATCCTTGGATTTAACTCCTTCAATCTTAACACTTTACTACTTAATTTCTTCAGTGTCTGGTGGATTCTCGGAAAAAATTAAAGTGCTTGTTTTCGAATTCAGACGACTTATACATATACTCATATTCATCACTCAACACTAATATGAACTCAGAATTTACATAAAAGAACTTCTATATATGATCGTCTAATAATATTTCAAAATCATCAAAAGTTCCTATTCATCAAGGTTTTAAATATTTACAAAACTTTGGGTTGTTAAAGTCTCCTCTCCTTAAAAAGATTTCGTCCCGGAATCAGGTAAAATACAAATAGGGATACTTTTCTAGCATTTTGCTTTCTAATTCCTAGGTTTATCCTTGAAAATTCCGATCCTCTTTCAACATCACTAACACTATAGCTTTTTGTTCTCAATAATCACTCTTCCAGTCCATGAAGTCTACTATTCTTTGTACACAATACTATTCTACTTATACTTTTACTCGTTCATATCATATCACATTTTTCATATTCGCATTAACTTTATTACCACAAACATACTTCTAATTCAGGGACAACCTTAATCATTATACACCTTTCATATCGCTTCTTGCTATGCAAGCTTGATTAACATGTAGAAGTAGAGGAATTTATTGAGAGATTATTATAATCAATGAAAACTTGTTATATTGTATAGTTAGTACAGAAGGTGTCCAGTGTTTAGTACATGACTAGCAACTAAACAATCCGTGGTACCCTAAAGATTTCTATCACACAGACATGAAGTCATTCGGCAGTACCTCCGTTCCTTGAAGGGTTGTTCCTCTTAGTTATTAAGAAGATGAATAAGAGAGAAAAAGAAAGAAATTATAGAAAGATCCATGGTTGCAAAATATTATGCTGAAAATGTTACCTCTGAACTATAGAGGTTTATCAGAGAAGAACGAGATGTAAAGGTCAGTACCAAGTTGATAGGGATAAATAAATTATGATTGTATAATTAAATACTGCATTAATTGTACAAGCTGTGGGCTGCTAGGCCCAATAAAAAGATATATGAAACTCAGACCAGAAAGGTTAAGCCTGATGGACCAGATCAGGCCTGATGGAATAAAAAAGGCCCAAAAGCCCTAATTATTAATTAATTTCGTAATTAATTAATAAGGGAAAAATCAGCTATTGAGAAGAGTCCCGATAAGGATATAAATCCTTATAGATTAGCCTCAAGGGGACCTAAAAGGATAAGGAATCAGCTTCCTACTTCCTAGGACTCCTAAGTCTATCCTAATTCAGAGGCTTGTCCACCAAGTCTCCTATACCAAGTCCAATTCAAGGACTCCCACATCTATATAAGGGGCCTCACCCCACAAATCAGAACTACGTTTTTTGGCTTGATTCTCTAATTCACAGAGATACGTAGGCATCTCGTAAAGGCAGATTGAGTCACGAAATACGAGAGCAGCCATTAAAGGCCTTGAGCTCCCGAATCTTAGTATTAAATACAGCAAGTAATAACCTTGATTTCTTATCCATAACATTTGGCGCCGTCTGTGGGAACGCAATAACAACCATGGCGAGAACACGGAGAACAATTGGAGCTCTAGAGAAAGGAACACCATCAGAGACAACCCAGGTGATTTCATCAACCGTGGAGGTTCCTCCCCATTCAACTTATGCATCTACTCAGGGGGAAGCCCAGACAGGGGCAACTCAACCTCAGCCACAAGGGACAACTCCCCCGACTATTCAAGGTACGAATCCTCAAGTTCAGCAAGTACATATACCTGTGAATTCTCGACCCGTCGGGTATGAATATTCAACTGTTGTTACTACTAACCCCCCTTATGGGATGCCCCTTCACCCTGAGGTTGGAGGAAGCGGATATGCTGGGCGAAGCGAAGCACGAGGGCGGTCGCCCCCTATATACGAGGTTTGGATCCTATCCCTGAGGATCGGGAATTTTCTGGTCCATACACTGAGAGAGACTCCGAATCTTCGGATGATGAAGTGGCCCCGAGAAGGAGGCGCCCTGGAAAAGAGCCAATAGCCGATGGAAGGCAACGCCCCCAAAGCACCCCAGGGGCGAATCCCCAAGAAGTGCAGGAAAAGATCAGGGCTCATGAGGCTGAAATCCAAAGGCTGAGGCGTGATTTGGAGGCTCACCAAGCCACCAGACCCCACATACCTCCTAGGGGGAGAAATCCTCCTCCTATCATAGAACTGGATGGTCCGGTAAGAAGAAGGGCTGCTGTCCCAAGAACTGATCCGAGCAATCTCCTTCCCCTTGGAGATCCTGATGATCCAACTCCACCCTTCACAGAAGAGATAATGAATGCCCATGTCTCAAGGAAATTCAAGATGCCCACTATCAAAGCCTATGATGGCACGGGAGACCCCGCTAATCATGTTAGGACATTCTCTAATGCACTGCTGCTGCAACCCGTGAATGATGCTATAAAATGTCGGGCCTTCCCTCAAACCCTGTCGGGTATGGCTCAAAGATGGTACAGTCGCCTACCCCCAAATTCTATTGGATCATTCAGAGAACTAAGTCAGGCTTTTATTAAGCAATTCATCAGTGGAAGAGTCCATGAGAAAAGTTCAGCATCTCTTATGAGTCTTGTGCAAGGAGCTAAGGAATCCTTAAGAGATTACCTGAATCGTTTTACAAAGGAGGCTTTAAAAGTCCCAGATCTTGATGATAAGGTAGCCATGATAGCATTGCAACAAGGAACTAGGGATGAGTTTTTTAAGATGTCTTTGGCCAAACGACCCCCTGAGAGCATGTTGCAGCTCCAAGAGAGGGCAGGGAAGTATATCAAGGTTGAAGAAAGTATGAGGAAGACCGTAGTAAGTAATGAGCCCACTGGAGGCAAGAAACGAAAAACTAATTTGGAGTATATCGCTAAGGACAAATATCCTAGAACCGAACAAAACCCTGATTCAACCCCCAAGAAGGGAGGACCTGGGCAAAAGTTCACTGAATACGCTAAGCTGAATACTCCCAGAAGTCAGATTTTGATGGAGATTGAGAAAGACAGAGATATTCGCTGGCCTAAGCCCTTGAAGGCTGATCCCGCCAAGCTAGATAGGGGCAAGTATTGCAGGTTTCACAAAGATGTTGGCCATGACACCGATGAGTGTAGGCAATTGAAAGATGAAATTGAGTTTTTGATTCGAAAAGGAAGATTGAATAAGTATACTGGAGATGGAGGGGACAGAAATAATAATGGAAGGAAGAACTTTGAAGATCGTAGGAGGGACCAAGATGATCAGGGGCGGAATCCCCAACCTAGAGGACCAGTTATAAACACCATTTATGGAGGGCCGAGACCTCAAGGGCCTGTGATAAACACGATCTTTGGAGGTCCAACTGCTGCTGGATTGTCCAAAAATTCCAGAAAGGCATATACTAGAGAGGTTATGCATATTGTTGGAGAAGCCCCGAAGAGGGCCAGGACAGAAGTAACATTGGCTTTTGATGATTCCGACCTAGAGGGTGTGAAGTTTCCCCATGACGACCCGCTGGTCATAACACCAATAATAGGAAATAGCCCGGTTAAGAGGGTCCTTGTGGATAATGGTGCTTCTGTGGATATCTTGCTCCACGACACCTTTCTAAGGATGGGGTATAACGACTCCCAGTTAACACCAACCGACATGCCGATATATGGATTTGCTGGAGTAGAATGTCCTGTGGAAGGGATAATCAAGTTGCCAACCACCATAGGTACGGAGCCAAGGCAAGCAACGCAGATGCTGGATTTCGTAGTGGTAAAGGCTAGTTCAACTTATAATGCTATCATGGGGAGAACAGGGATACATGCCTTCAAGGCAGTCCCCTCTTCCTACCATTCAGTCATGAAGTTTCCCACCCGAAACGGGATTGGAGAAGAGAGAGGAGATCAAAAAATGGCTAGAAGCTGTTGTGTGGCCTCTTTGAGGGCAGACGGAGTCGGGGGCAGGTTCTTCCTATTGAAGATATGGATGTTCGAGAAAATGATGAGAATAGAGGAAGGCCAGCAGAAGAATTGGTTTCGGTTCCTTTAGATCCCAAGAATCCTGAGAGGATGACTTTCATTGGAGCCACATTAGAGGAGCCCCTTAGAGGGAAGTTAGTGAAATTTTTGCAAGAAAATAGTGATGTGTTTGCATGGTCAGCAGCTGATATGCCAGGTATAGACCCGGAGTTAATTACTCATAAGCTAAACGTGGATCCAAGTCGGAAGACAGTGAAACAAAAGAAAAGAAATTTTGCCCCGGAAAGACAAGAGGCTATAAAGCAGGAAGTGGAAAAGCTCTTAGAGGCTGGTTTCATTGAGGAGATTCAATTTCCGGAGTGGTTAGCAAACCCTGTAATGGTGAAGAAGGCTAATGGAAAGTGGAGGATGTGTATAGACTTCACCGATCTGAATGATGCATGCCCCAAAGACTGTTTTCCGCTGCCTAGAATTGATACTTTGATTGATGCAACCGCTGGACATGAGATGCTGAGTTTCATGGATGGGTTTAGCGGATACAACCAGATCAAAATGCATAAGGATGACATTCCAAAGGTATCATTTATCACTGACTTTGGTGTTTATTGTTATCTTGTTATGGCGTTTGGTCTCAAGAATGCAGGAGCCACCTATCAAAGGTTGGTGAATAAAATTTTTAAGGATCTTATTGGGAAGACTATGGAAGTCTATGTTGATGACATGCTAGTCAAGAGTCTAGTAAAGACTGATCATATAACCCATTTGAGGGAAGCTTTTGAGGTCCTGAGGTACCACAAGATGATGTTGAATCCCACGAAGTGTGCTTTCGGAGTAGGATCTGGAAAATTCTTGGGATTGATGGTCTCAAAGAGGGGAATTGAGGCTAACCCCGATAAAATAAAGGCAATCCTGGACATGGAACCCCCAAAAACTGTCAAGGATGTTCAGAAACTCACAGGAAGGGTTGCTGCGCTAGGACGATTCATCTCCAAGTCAGGAGACAAGTGCTTGTCATTCTTCAAGTCATTAAAGAACATTAAAGACTTTGTATGGAGTGAGGAAAATCAGAAGGCATTTGAAGAGTTAAAGAAGTATATGGGCCAGGCCCCGTTGTTGGCCAAGCCAGTTCTGAGTGAAGTTTTATTCTTGTACTTGGCTGTTTCAGAAAGCGCCTTGAGCGCGGTGTTGGTTAAGGAGGAACTGAAAGTCCAGAAACCCGTATACTATGTCAGCAAAATTTTGCATGGTGCTGAGTTGAATTATTCAGCCATTGAGAAATTCGCTTTAGCCTTGGTAATGGCTTCAAGAAAGCTGCGTCCTTATTTTCAAGCTCACCAAATTGAAGTGCTAACAAATCAGCCACTGAGAAATATCATTCACAGTCCCAAGGCAAGTGGGAGACTGATTAAGTGGGCAATAGAGTTGGGAGAGTTCGATCTCAAGTATAAGCCACGTACGGCCATAAAAGCCCAGGCACTAGCTGACTTCGTGGTGGAATGTACCATACCCAACCAAGAAGTCGGGGGGCAGGAAGATACCATACCTCAAGACAAGGGAGTCGACAATGGGGACAAGGAGAAAGAATATTGGGTTCTCTATTTTGATGGAGTATCAAAAACAAATTCCAGTGGAGCAGGGTTGGTTTTGCAAAGCCCTGATGGATTCTTAATTGAGTATGCCATGAAGCTAGACTTCCCAACCACAAACAATGAGGCAGAGTATGAAGCCCTGATTGCTGGCCTTGGTCTAGCTGGGACACTTAGAGTCAAAAACTTAAAGGTCCGTGGAGACTCGAAGCTGATCATATCCCAGGTAAAGGGAGAATTTGAGGCAAGAGATGATACGATGGCTAAGTATGTTCGCCTAGTAAGGGTTGTGATGACCCAATTTAATGAATGCCATGTTGAACACATTCCAAGGGAAGAAAATGCTAAAGCAGATGCGCTATCAAAGTTTGCTTCATCTGAGATTGAAGAAAGTTCAGGGAGTGTGTACTTCCGTGTTTTGAAGACACGAAGCATAGATGTTAAGCTTGTGGCTCCCGTAGGCTTGGGGACGTCATGGATTGATCCCATCAAGGCTCACATTCAGACCGGTTGGTTGCCAAATGATGCAACTGAAGCACGGAAGTTAACTGTTCGGGCACTAAGGTACTCTTTGATAGATGGGATTCTTTACAAAAGATCTTTCGTGGTTCCCTACTTGAGGTGTCTCAGGCCCGATGAGGCACGCTTGGCTCTTGAAGAAGTGCATGAAGGTATTTGTGGACAACACTTGGGGGGCAGGGCCTTGGCTCATAAGATAACCCGTTTAGGCTTCTATTGGCCAGAAATGATGGCTGATGCCAAAGAATATGTAAAGAAGTGTGATCGCTGTCAGAAACATGCACCAGTGGCCAGATAACCCCCCGAGATGCTGACCTCTATCAACTCACCTATTCCCTTTGCTATGTGGGGGATGGATATTCTAGGGCCTTTTCCTATGGCCACAGCACAAAGGAAGTTTCTGATTGTAGCCATTGATTATTTCACTAAGTGGATTGAAGCCAAGCCCTTGGCCAAAATCACAACTAAACAGGTTGCACAATTCCTGTGGGAAAACATTATGTGCCGATATGGAATTCCCCGTATCCTCGTCACTGACAATGGAACACAATTCAACAACGAGGAATTCAAGAAGTATTGCGAAGAAAATGAAATTGAGTTACGATTCACCTATGTGGCTCACCCGCAAGCCAATGGGCAAGCGGAGGTAGCAAATCGGATAATCCTGGATGGACTAAAGAAGAGAATCGAAAAGTCAAGAAATAATTGGGTGGATGAGATACTTCCCATATTATGGGCCTATAGGACTACCTGTAGAGTCACGACAAATGCAACTCCTTTCATGTTGGCATATGGGGCAGAAGCAGTAGTTCCCGTGGAGATATCACATTCCTCTCCAAGGATTCAGGCTTTTGATGAAAAAGAAAATGAGGAAGGGCAGAAGTTAGCCCTGGATTTAATCAATGAAGTGCGAGATAAAGCACACGCAAAGATAGTAGAATATCAGAAAAAGGCTTCATTCTACTACAACCTAAGGGTTAAAGAGAGGTTTTTCAAACAAGGTGACCTAGTCTTGAGAAAAATAGAGGCTTCTGGTGTCGGACAGAAAGGAAAGCTTGCCCCAAATTGGGAAGGGCCGTATAGAGTCAAGAGCGTTCAGGGTAGAGGAACCTACAAGCTGGAGACTATGGATGGTTTTGAAGTCCCGAGAACCTGGCACGCACAAAACCTGAAGGTTTACTACGTGTAAGATGGTCGAAGTACGATTCTCACTTGTCATTATGACAAGTAGGTTTAAAAGCACCTTGAAGCTTTGTTTGCATAGTATTTTTCTTTTTTAGCTATTATAGATCAGGGTCGAACCCATATTATGTAAGGTTTTGGAAAACTAGACTTGAAATTGAAGAGTTCGAAATTATTTCAACCTATGGATGTTTGAGTTGTGATAATACTTGTGTGGCCCATTAAGCCAAGTTTGAATATTAAAGTATCGGAAAAATGAAGGAGAGAATGCAAATAAGGAAAGTAGCATAGCCCCGCAGGGTAATAAGTTTTAATACAAACAAAAGTCCAGACATAAATTAAGGATAAAATTACAAAATAGAAAAACTACTCCTCCATGCGGGAGCCTTCATTCTCTTTCTCCTTATCAGCGCCTTCAGCGTCCTTCGCAGGAGAAGCGGGAGGAGAAGCAGTGTTAGGATCCAAGATGCGATCATCTGGATGAGGAGAGTCGAAGAGGGCGTCTATGCTGTCCTCTGACTCAGCCTGCTCAGGACTTATAAAGTCCTTAGGGTCGACTAAGCCCGGGTACTTCTCAGAAACAGCCTTCACGGCCGCATCCCATCCCTGAGTGAACTGTAGGGAGTAAAGACCCTCATCATGAATCTCCATGAGATTCTTAAACTTGTCAGAATCCATGTAGTCATCAATGAGCTTATCCTTATCGCTCCTAAGTTTCACCAGCTCGGAATGAGCCTTAGCCAGCTCCTCTTTCTTCGTGTCTAGCTTCTTCTCTAGGACCTTGGCTCTCTCCTCCCACTTCTTCATCTCCTTTTCAAAAACATCAGAGTTACCCTTCCAAGATCTAGCCTGATGTAGGGCCGCCTGGAAATAGGTATTACTCTGCAAAGAAATATGTATGAGTTGGCGCAAATTTATTGGGATACAAGAAAAGTTGAAATTCACAAAAGGAAGAGAAGAAAAAAGAAAATTACCGCAGCTTGGGCTTGAGAGCCCAGAAGCTCAATAGTCTCGACATCACTCCCCGTAACAATGTCAGTGAAATCATGGGGAGTGATGGAATGGTACGACCAATCCTTGGCATGTTTGGTGGATCCAATCACCGTATCGCTCCTCCTGAAGCCCCAGTTAGGCCTGAAGGAATGTGCCTTAAGTGGAGGATCCACATCGACCCCCAGCTCGACCACCGGGACGTGGGGCTTAAGGAAAGTAGGACCGTCAGGTTTGCTCCTGGGATCCCTGTTTAACTTGGCCCTCTTCTGGCGGCCAGATTCCCCCTCCTTGGGCCTATTGACGTTATTAATAGCCTCACAAGCTGAAAGGAAAAGCAGAAGGAATATTAAAATCCAGAAAAAAGAAAAAGTACGGTTAAAGAGAAGGAAAAATAATTTCGCAGGTATAAGTTTACCCTTATCACTGGCCTGGGAGAGACCAACTTTCTTCATGGAAAACTCCTCTAAAAGGGTCCAGGTGTCTGTTTTCCCATCGTCTGAAATTAAGGCTTGGTAGGCCACCTCCTCCTCATCAGTTAATCTGATGCTACCAGGACTACCATCTGATACTTTGCAAAATGGCCTACGGAAGAGTGTGGCCCAATCACCCCCAGCCCAGGTCAGCCTAACAAACTCATCCCTTCATTTAGGGTTGTTCTCGACTATAGAGTTACTATCAAAGATATGGGGAATTTTGGGCCGTTGGCGAATTAAAACCCAGCCCGGCTGACTCATGGAACTATTATAGAATTGGAAAACTTTCCTAAAGACTGCTACGGAAAGAGGAAAGCTATTCCTGAGACAAAGGACCATAAAACAGATAATGTTCCTCCAGGCGTTAGGAGGGAGTTGACAAGGGTTGATTCGTACATCGGCTAGTAAACGAGGAATAAATTCGTGAAATGGGAACCTAAGACCTGCGGTCAGGGCTCCTCGATAAATGAACAGGGTATCCCCCTCCCAATTACAAGTCCTATCCCCAGGGGCGGCTGGAGTGATCCTAAGGTGGGGTGGAAGTCTGTACAGGGTATTCATAGACTCTATCCTACCATCTAACTCATGAAAAGTGTTACCATGATTATACGAATCTAACTCAGACAGAGAAGGATATTCATCACCTCTCGAGTTAATCATATCAATGAGGGAAGTATATGGAGATTGAATTTGGATGTTTGTACCTCTCTTAGAGACATTCATCTTCTGCAAACGAGCTAGGTCACGGTCCGCCATTAATATGCTTCGGTTGAAGGCTTGAAACCCAGAAATACTTGAGAATGGAGGAGCTGCGGTGGCTTTGGTCGCCGGAAATCGCCTTCAAAAGGGAGAACTTTAGAGAAAAATGTGAGATGAAATGAGAAGTGGGAAGTGAAGTGAGGATTCTCACTCCACACTACACTTATATAGGTGAAAAGCTCGGAATACGAGGCGTTTTTAGGCCCATTTAGCCAGGCCCAACCTAAAGGCCCATCTACAAGAAGTATCAGGAACAATCTAGAAGCTCCTGTGGAATTTAAAAAGTCAAAAATCGACCAGAACCTTAATATGGTTCGATCAGAGTCCTGATCGATGCAAAAGAGAGTCCTGATCGATATCTTATTCGAACAGGAGGGAAGAAATCCCCTAAGATCGATCAGAGTCCTGATCGACAGAGAAGAGAGTCCTGATCGATATCTTATTCGAACGGGAGGGAAGAAATCTCCTAAGATCGATCAGAGTCCTGATCGACAGAGAAGAGAGTCCTGATTGATATGCTATTCGAACAGGAGGGAAGAAATCCCCTAAGATCGATCAGAGTCCTGATCGACACAGAAGAGAGTCTTGATCGATATCTTATTCGGACAGGAGGGAAGAAATCCCCTAAGATCGATCAGAGTCCTGATCGACGGAGAACAGAGTCCTGATCGATATTCCATTCGATCAGAATGGTCGAGAGCCATTTAATTCGTTCAGAGTCCTGATCGAAATCGATCAGGAATCCTGGTCGATTAAGCCCGTGTAGCAATCGACTAGGGTGTCACTTTGAAGGCCAATTCGGTCAGAATCCTGATCGAAATCGATCAGGAATCCTGTCGACCAGAGTGTAAGATCCTGAGCTAATTCGATCAGGATCCTGATCGATTTTGGCTGCATCCTGATCGATTTTGTCTGCATCCTGATCGATTTCGAATGCATTCTGATCGATTTTAAGCCAGAAAATTAAGGATAAGTCCCGGGAAATTAGGGAAAAATCCAGACTATTAAGGATAAGTCCCGGGAAATTAGGGAAAAATCCAGAAAATTAAGGATAAGTCCCGGGAAATTAGGGAAAAATCCAGAAAATTAAGGATAAGTCCCGGGAAATTAGGGAAAAATCCAGAAAATTAAGGATAAGTCCCGGGAAATTAGGGAAAAATCCAGAAAATTAAGGATAAGTCCCGGGAAATTAGGGAAAAATCCAGAAAATTAGGGAAAAATCCCAGAAAATAAGGGAAAAATCCCATAAAATTAGGGAAAAATCCAGAAAATAAGGAAAAAATCCCGAAAATAAGGGAAAAATTCCTGGAAATTAAGATAATTCCTGAATAAAAGGAAAAATTCATTGTAAATGTGTAGGTCGCTCCACACTTTACGGAAAAACAAAACCCTGTAAGGGAACAAATAGACTTAACTTCTGCGAAACCTAATCAATGTTTCCCAAAAGTTGGGGGGCAAATGATAGGGATAAATAAATTATGATTGTATAATTAAATACTGCATTAATTGTACAAGCTGTGGGCTGCTAGGCCCAATAAAAAGATATATGAAACTCAGACCAAAAAGGTTAAGCCTGATGGACCAGATCAGGCCTGATGGAATAAAAAAGGCCCAAAAGCCCTAATTATTAATTAATTTCGTAATTAATTAATAAGGGAAAAATCAGCTATTGAGAAGAGTCCCGATAAGGATATAAATCCTTATAGATTAGCCTCAAGGGGACCTAAAAGGATAAGGAATCAGCTTCCTACTTCCTAGGACTCCTAAGTCTATCCTAATTCAGAGGCTTGTCCACCAAGTCTCCTATACCAAGTCCAATTCAAGGACTCCCACATCTATATAAGGGGCCTCACCCCACAAATCAGAACTACGTTTTTTGGCTTGATTCTCTAATTCACAGAGATACGTAGGCATCTCGTAAAGGCAGATTGAGTCACGAAACACGAGAGCAGCCATTAAAGGCCTTGAGCTCCCGAATCTTAGTATTAAATACAGCAAGTAATAACCTTGATTTCTTATCCATAACACAAGTACTACTTTATTATATGTTCAAATAAAGCCACCTTATAATCATATCCAATGGCATCTCAAAAGTGAAGTCAATAAAAGAGCATCTCAAGTCCAACAGTCTATGGATCCATACTCTCGTTCACTCTTAATAACAATCACTTCTGAAAACTCCTTCAACATCTAAAATTGAATTTGGGATTTCATACTCAACACCATCACTACTGAAATTCTACATCTAATACCTTTCGTATATATAATTATAACTCTTTGTCGATATAAAAATAATTAAATGATTAAATAAATAGTCAACCTAGTTAGTCTATCAACTATAATCCATACATCGCCATGGTTTTTCTCGTTATTTGGTAATCACATCCCACCATTTATTACAATATAATTCCATTTTCATTCCAGCTTCACCACAGTTGTTATAGTCTGATCACTCAACAGAATCATCATCGTATTACTATAGTTCATTGTTTCCTCGAAGTCTTAATAGCTACTCGTGCATGGTTCATATTTGTCATCTCACAACCTTCTAATGAGACAACATACATTACTTTTCTGATTTATGAAGAATATTTCTTGAATTGCGATAGATATGACCTGAAGTAGATAAGGTTGCGATAAAATTTTAACTAAAGAAACGATAATAGGTTGATAAATTTTTTAATCATATATCTTCAATAGGAGACTTGAAGCTTAAAGGTTCACTTAGTCATTTTCGTATCATGGTCCCGGCTTATCTCAAAAAAGGATCTTCTAAGGTATGTAATCTACCCACAACGATAACTGGAATTAAATATTTACCAACTACTATTACGGGTGAGTATTGTATAGTCATCATAATGATGTAAATCTTCCACACCATATGATAAACTTCAAGGTTTTATCCAACATCACTATGTTCATTTGATACAAGCATTTATAATTACTCTTTTATACTTAAAGTGTCGGCCACCTCATTGGCCTTTTCTGATAATAATAGTTCCTTACAATCAATGTCTTTTGAACTAATTTCAACTAAATTTTCTACCATATTTCTAACCACTGCTATGTGAAAATATTTACCTTGAGCTCTTGTGAAACCCCCCCCACCATTTTTCCATAAGTTATTGCTTCAATATTTAAATGTGAACATTATCATGGCTAATTCTAAATCATATCTAGGAATCTCTTATCTTAGGTCTTGCTTTCTTTAAAAAAATCTTGATCTTTATTGGTTCAATCTATACCTTTTCATGGTTTAACACATGCCCCACCTGGTATGATTATAATTATGCCATATATTCCCCCACCAAGATTTCTGTTTCGAAAACTCAAAATATTACCTTTCTTCTTGTAAAATTTCTAAAGTTATCCCTAGTCCCTCTTTTGTATTTCCTAGGCACAGGGCACATTAATATTCATTTACCAGTTTTATAATCATTTTGTCTATATAGTTTCTGAAAACTCTATTCACTGATATTTAAAGGTTGTTGTACCTTAATCAATCCAAATTATATTATCAAAACTCATAATGCCCCCAATTAAGGGTAAAATGTCATCCTCCCCCAGGGTTAATCTTAAGTTATCAATATTATATCCTCAATTATATTTTCAAAAGATACTTACATTCTTCATTAGATAAATCAAATCATCTACCCCTAATAAAGGTATCTATTCAATCATTCTCACCTTGATAGTTTATATATAGTTTCATGCTAACATTCTTTTTCAAACTACGATTAATCTATATGGCCATTAAAAAATAATAATGATCAATTATTTTTCATACATAATTTGTTAACGGTTTCAAGGATCTTTTGGAAGATATTGGTCGTGTTTAATGTGAATTTCTTATTAATTATTATTTTTCTTAAAGATACTAAGCTCCCAACAAAATTCCTGTATCACACTGGAAAAAATGTTTGACCCTCTCTATAAACTTTGATTGATCATTTGCATAAGTCAAACTATGTCCATTATAGTTATAACATCCCAACATCATATACCTTAGATCGTAGTGCTTCTATTTCTAACTCAAAATCGGGACAATCATATGCACATAAATCACTTCATTAGTTGCTATTTCTACTTATCAAGTTTTGGAAATAATTTGAATTTAAGCTTCAACTTATATGTAACACTATTCACACAAAATATAGTAGTTCTCAAATGTATTAAATCAGGTGTATTGGTGAAACTGAGTTGAAGGGTACCTTTAATTACATTAGTGTTTTGCACATTATTTCTAACTGTCATATTGAAGGTCCTTGCAGCCGGTGCTTGATTAGAAGCAACCCCACTTCGTCTTGGTACTGCTGGTCTAATTGCTTTGAACTCCTTCTTTAAATGGCCCACCTGGCCACACTTGTAACATGTAAGGTTTAAGGGTTTAAGGCTTTCTACCGCATATTTTACAATCTGGTAGTGGTGGCCTTGTTTTTCCTGTCTGGGATCTCCTGAGCTGCCTACCGCTCTGGCCAACACTCCTTCCTTCTGATATCGTAGCCTCTGGATTTCTTTTAACTTGGGATGCTCGTCCCTTACCAATCTTGTTTGGAAGGTTCCCACCAGTGGAACTTCCCTTCTGACTCTCAAACCTTCTCTTTCGACCTTCTCTCTCTTTCCGTACTTGCTCACTTCCTTTCTCTACAATAGTAGCTTTCTGTAATAAGGTAGCATAATTTCTTAGCTCTAACATAGACACCTTATTTTGAATCCATTGGTTAACCCCCTGCTGAAACCTATTTGCCTTTTTTGCTTCATTATTTATAACTTCTGGCACGAATCTCGATAATTGAATAACTATTACTTTATACCCTGCTACGCTC
Source organism: Apium graveolens (assembly GCF_009905375.1). Classification (NCBI taxonomy): domain Eukaryota; kingdom Viridiplantae; phylum Streptophyta; class Magnoliopsida; order Apiales; family Apiaceae; genus Apium; species Apium graveolens. The sequence continues at coordinate 44,745,010 of NC_133651.1, forward strand.
AAGTTATTATGCTTCAGTTCTAATAATTTTAGATCCATTTTCCCTTCATGTAACTGGGAAAATATTTCTCCAAAAACAACTTGGTAAATCTAGCCCAAGTCACCACTCCATCCCCTTCAATATTCTTTTTAGACTCTAGCCAATAATTCCTTCATTAATCCTTATTTAGAATCCTTGGATTTAAGTCCTTCAATCTTAACGTTTTATTACTTAATTCCTTCACTGTCCGGTGGATTCTCGGGAAAAATCAAAGTACTCATTTTTGAATTCTGATGACTTTTACATACACTCATATTAATTACTGAACACTAATATGAACTCAGAATTTTCATAAAAGAACTTCTATATATGATCGTCTAATAATATTTCAAAATTAGCAAAAGTTACTATTCATCAGGGTTTCAAATAGTTACGTAAATTGGGGTTATTACTCTTGGGTTTCGAACACATAAACGCAACGGAAACAATAATTAAAAACGTAAAAAATCAGAATTTTCGAAACCCACCGCAGGATCCATGCGAAAAACATATATTTAATTCGTAGATCAGATTGTTTACCTTAAGAAGCTTTACCAATTGGTTGACTAATGGAGATCCAAAGCTTGTTCAATCACCACACATCCCGCTCTTGCGATCTATGCTCTATTGGTATCCACACGAATGCTTGAACTCAAGGATTGGATGTGTACTAGCACAAACTCGTTTCTTCTTGCTCTCTCCATCTTCTCTCTTGGTGGCTAGGGTTTTAGTAAAAGTCTTGCTTACAAAATCAGCCACACAAGAGATATTATATAGAGAGTAGAAAAACGAATTATAACTCTTAACTAATTAGGAGTTATTATTAATTTGAAATTCCTATTTGTATTATAATTAAGTCTCACTTAATTATTTAACAAATAAATTTCATAATTAATATTAGTAAATTTGAATATCAATATTTATCTAATTAATTAAGTCATACTTAATTAATATAATAAATAATTCGAATTACTTTAATATAATTTAAATCAAATTTAAATTAAACAATTCTTCAAGCATTCATAGTGTGTGACCCTATAGGTTATTATTACGTTGGCAACGAATTTTAAATCTAATTTAAAATCGTAAACAATGAGCGGCATCTAGTAATACATCATTGCTACCCAAGTAATAATAATTGAATCGGTGATCGATTAAACCTTTTATGAATAATGTACAATGTAATATAATCCCTTTAACCAAATATTATAGATTAAACTAGAGGCATGTAATGTGTCATCCTCATCATAGTTTAATCCAAGTTTACTTGATCAATGAGTAGACTATCATATCAAATCAACATTTGAGCGTGGCCACGCATTTCGTAGTCTATCTCACACAAGAGGCCAATAATATCACTCCTAAAATAGGAGGGTTAAATCCCATCTAGATCATTCATATTTTTCATACGATTCATAATATACCCAATGTCCACTTTTATCATTACCCGGTCAAGGATAACTTTTAATGGAATTAATGTATATTAATTCTCGTATAGAAATATAATGACTTCAGGTCTAAGGACCATTACATCATTATCACTGTGAGAATTACTTATGACACAATAGACATGTAGAATCTCACATCGGGTCTGTCCAGCACCATGTACATATACATCTGCCCGTGTCTTTGACTTTAGTATCACTATACCTATGATCAATGAGATGTGATCATCAGTCAACAAACACAGCAGTCTTAATGCATTATTATTGTCCCTTAATAATACTACTCGACTAGGGACCTTTAGAAATATTGATATTATTCTCATAATCTCATTTCTAAGTCACGTACTTAGGGATATAGAATTATATATCATATTCTAAGGACATTTATTAATCTAACTTTTATATCGCAGTAAATTATGAATTAATAAATTATAAAGGGAATAATCGATAGAACATATACATTAATAATCCAAATGTCTTTAACTAAATCATCAAAGTGTTGTCTCTAGGGCACAAACACTAACAATCTCCCACTTGCACTAGAGCCAGTCACCCATGTATCTAATACTCATGGAACTAGTATGACCATCGTGCTTCAGCTGCGACAAAGCCTTAGTCAGTGGGTCTGCAACATTATCATTATGATGCACTTTACATTTATATCTCCTTGATGATAAATCTCATTAATAAGGTGATATCGCCTAAGGACATGTCTAAACAGTCTCCTTGGCTGTTTCAAAAGTATCAATATATTCGGTTTCCATTATAGAATCATCAATGTTCTTACTATGAACCATTCCAGCTAATACAACTTATATTTAGACAAAACACAGACTAGATATAGACACATAATCATCCTTGTCTATCCAGAAATTAGGTTAAGAAACTAGTAACAGTGTAACCCTTTACAACCAGTTCCCTATCTTCTCCATATACCAAAAATAAATCTTTAGTCCTCTTTAAGTACTTAAGAATATTCTTGAAAATAATCCAGTGACCCTCACCTGGATTAGACTGGTTTCTACTCGTCATGCTCAAGTCATACGAAACATCAGGATAAATACATATCATTATACATATTATAGATCCAATTGCTAAAGCATATGGAGCATTCTTAAACGACCCTTATCATCTAATGATTTAGGGGGCAGTTATCTTTTGAGATCACTATCCCATGAGACATCGAAACATATCCTTTCTATATCTCCTGCATCATAAAATGATGCAATCTTTTATCAATATATGTACTCTGACTAGTTCGATTAATCTTTTCAATATATATCTATAGAACTTGATCTCTTATATATAGGTAGCATCGCCTAAGTCTTTCACCGAGAAACTATTTTTCAACCAAGTCTTAACAGCCTAAAGAGAAGGTATGCCGTTCCTTATTTGTTATATGTCATCTACATATAAAACTAGGAATGTCACATGGCTCCCACTAACCTTCTTGCAAACATATGGCTCATCTTCGTTTTGAATAAAGCCAAACTCTTTGGCCGTTTTATCAAAATAAATATTCATTCTCCTTGAGGCTTGCTTCAATCTATAAATAGATAGAAGCAACTTACAAACTATCTTAGCAAACTTATATGCAAAATAAATATTCATTCTCCTTGGGTTTGGAACAGCCCGACACTATTAACTATTACAACCTGATTTTTAATATCGAGTCCTCACACAAAACGATCACTTATTCTACCTAAGCTCAAACATACGAATCGGCATCACAAGTCTTATGCGCTGTCTGCTTGAATCTAACCATATCTGTTAGCTGCAATATCAGGGTGAAAGCAAGTAGTGAGCCAAATGCTCAACAAGTGCTATACAGTACAATACATAAAATGAAATACAGGAGTAGCAATGTGAAGGAACAGCTAAATATAACAAGAGATAAACTTTTGAGTGATGAAATCATTTACTTGTAACAAAACAATTCAAAACCATTTCTTTATCAAAAACCATTTTATGACGCTACAGATTACATCCAGTGATCAGCCGTGAAGTAATCCCGAACCTCACTAGGTTCTAGAACATTTATGGGATCCCTAGACAACTTTTAAGCCTAAAAATTAAGAGCGGAAATGACTTGTATCTCAGTCCAGATCCACTATTTAAAGAAAATATTTGTCCCCTTTTGGGACTAGAAATCCAAATTTTAACCTTTTTATTTAAAAAATTGATGCCAATTGACAGTTAATTTCTTAAACAGTGAACATCTTAATCAAGGGTTCTAGATCAACTTTGAAGCTCTTGGAATAGGTCCACTAAATTTCAAGGCCATGATCAACTAGACTATACTTTATCAAGGGAATTTCAAGGTTTCTATTTACAAAGATTTTGACAATGAGATTTAGCAAGGTTATCGGATAGTATGAAGGAACAAAGTCAAATTAGGTTTAAGGTAATGGTTCCAGATAAGACATAGGTATTAAAATATAAAGAAGGTGAGCATCAGTTTAAGGTATAACATGGTATCATGTTTTAGGGTAAGGATATGATTATCAAACAATCATGAACAATCTTTAAGGAATGGCTGACTTTTAGGCATCATGATGTGATTACTGAGTATAACTTACACATGGTTCAACATCACAATTACTTTGGTATACTAGCATGGTATGAGATTTTGATTTACTTGTATAGTAATCTTCAAGTAAAGTTAAACTACTTGCAATAAACACTTGAGGGTTCATGGCATTTTCATATAATACGAAGATAGATTTAAAACCACTTGGTTCATGCATATCAAGGTAATACTCACATCATATATAAGAACTGGTTATCGCACACTTGTAGTGTAAACAAAAAGGTAGGTTGAATCACTTGCCTTGAGAAAGGCTTGACTTGACTGGCAGGTAGGAGCAACTGGAAGCTTTACTCGACTTTAATGGAAAGTTTACCCTCGTCTCAAGATCCTACAAAAATAATAATAACCTCATTATAATATATTCTCACCCACTCAACCTATTTGTAAACAGAAATTAAACACAATGGCATTTAGGCCTATATACACACATATTTACAATCACCTTATAATCATAATAGTACACATAGCCACATATGCTCACATACCATATTTAAGTACAAAATAATATAGCACACATTCTATTGCATCACTAAGCTTGGATGATCTCACTCCACTTACTTAAGTCACCTGGTCGCTAAACTAGACAAAATTCCTAATTTTGACCTCCTAACTCGAAGTGTCTTTCCTAAACCATCCAATTCCTATTGACCCTGACTTGGGCCTTTCACTCTACTAACCTTATACTATCTTTCAACTATGGTGGTCAACCAAATCTTCACTCATAAGTGCTCTAAAACTATGTGATAGGTGAATGTGCTCATTATATTGATTTCAGGATGACATCTATGGTTTCTTGGGTACATTTGACACTCTTACACTTTAATTTTACCTCTAAAACTTCTACACTAGACTCTCCTGATCATAAGTCAACTCCCAAACTTGGTGTGGCTCAAAGGCCTAGCTTGGGCCTCCCTAGGCCTAAGCTTAAAGTCCAAGTTTCCCCTATTTTCGGGACATAAAAGGGTCCTGATTTGAACTAACTTGTGACACATGATTCTAACTCAAATCCTATGAACTATGGCTGGAAAAACTCCCCTGACACTCCCTCTAACTAAGGCCAAATAGGGCCTAATGAGGGCCTACCTATGACATGGTCAAAACTTCCCATTTCTAAGTTGTAGCAAAATTGTCCCCTGTTGGACAGATTTAGTGTTTTCACTCGTGCACCTAACCAAACAACCTACAAACCTCTAAAAAACACCTAAAACCTAAAGTCTAAAGTATACTCCTATTTCTAACTTCTGGTGACTTGGGCCTCAAAGTGCACGATAATGACAATGTCAAATCTCACTCTAAACCTCATGGTACCAAACTGAAATTCTGTAGAATCTAATGCTCCCCTTTCCACCATGATTCTCACTTGACAAACCCAACCAAATATCAATCAAAACCCAAACCTAACCTCAACCAAGAAAATCTACTGAACTACTACTTCCACACTTAATATTGGCTTAGTGGAGATCATCCTTATGTAAGGTGCAATATTAGAAAACAAGAGTTAACACAATACACTAATTACGAGTCATTACCTTTTCGAAAATAACCACTTATATCTTCCATATATATATTCGAATTGAAATCACATATCAAGGAGCACAAATCAGAATCAATATCTTAACTCAACTGAAATTAAAGCCTATTAACAATTATCAATCCAAATGATCAAGAACTTTCAAAAATCATGAGTTGAATCTATGCATGCATGCCTTCGAATTTACAAGCCAAAATAATATGATTTCCATAATAGATTTTATCATAAAATCAACATGCAAGCCTAGAATTAACTATAACTAAATGATCACTTAGTATGCAAAGGGTTTTATCAAGTTTTTACTTCCAAAACCAAGCTATCATCACATAAACATTCAAAATCAACAAGGCCACAAAGAAACATCATTAAGAACCATTCATTCGGCTCCCTTATGGTCATAGCCAAATGAAATGCAGAAGAAATGACTATTAAAAACAAGAGCTTCACTCTCATGACTTGGCATTTCACCATTCCTTGTAGTTCCCTCAATAATACAACCTTAAATCCATGAGAATCAAGATTGTATTTTGAGTTCTAGTTAAAACTATGACATGCAAGATCAAAACTTAAACTTTTCACTCTAAACTTTTTGGAATATATATGAACAACATATAGGGAGTAAGATTACTTGAATATAAGATGGAGGTTTGAGTGAAAAATGAAGAAAAGAAGGGGGTGGGGGCTTCGGCTATGGGATGGCCGAGAGGGGGGGTTTGCCGAGAGGGAGGAGAGAGTGAGGTGAGGATGGAGTGGGGAGTGAAAAATGAAATGATCATGACAACTTGTGATTGTTTTATGGTTTCAATTTGACCAAATGTTAGTGGAATTAGTAATTGACAAAAGTAACCCTCTAGCAAGAATTGGGTCATTTTGCATGCAAAGACAAAGAAATAATTTGGCTAGTAAAATGAGAGTTAGTGGGGTTGGAATTGTCTTTTTAGCCTTTTAAGTTGAATGGGAGGGTATTTTCATGCAAGGGTATCCATGTTATTTGCTAATTACTAAACAACTAATTTTCAAGGATATATTTTTAGAAAATAAAATAAAATTTCAAAAATTATAAATATTGTACCATAAAATAACTTGGATTTTTAGAAATTTTATGAAATAAATTTTGTGATTTGTGAATGAAATAATTTTAAAAGGGAATTTTCCCATGATAAAGAATATTCTCTATAAATCAAGATTAAGGAAATTAATAAAACTCTAGCTTTGAAAAATTCATATTTTAGATAAAGCAATTTATAATGCAGCAAATTTCATTCATACAAATGTATAATCAATAAATATATTTATAATCGACTCTAAGGTTATACAGAGTTCGTAAATAATATTACACAAAATGTCGGTCGTAACATCCTCTCCCCTTAAAGGATTATGTCCTCAGAATCCAAGAGAACAGATGATGATACCGGGAACGCATATCAGACTCTAACTCCCAAGTTGACTCTTCGACCTTGGGGTTCCTCCAGAGTACTTTTACTAACTTCACCAACTTATTTCAAAGATTCTTTGCTTTCCAGTCGAGTATTTTGAAAGGTTGCTCCATAAATGACAGGTCTGCCTGAATTTTTATAGGTTCATATTCTATCACATGGTCGGCATCGGGATTTTACTTCTTAAGCAATGACACATGAAACACATTATTCACATGTTGATACTGAGGCGGTTAGGCTAACTCATAAGCCACCTTCCCCACTTGACTCAAAATTTTAAAAGGACCAATATATCTAGGCGTTAACTTCCCTTTCTTGCCAAATCTAGACAATCCTTTCCTTGGTGATACTTTCAGCAAAACGGCTTCACCTACTTGGAACCCGACATCCTTATGTGCTGGATCTGCATACTTTCTTTGCCTATCTTGTGCAGCAAGTAACCTCTTCTGAATTAATTTGACTGTCTCATGTAATTGTTGTACCAATTCTGGGCCTAGAATCTTTCCTTTTCCCACTTCATCCCAACTAGTTGGTGATCTGCATTTCCGTCCGTATAAAGCTTCGTATGGTGGCATGCCAATACTGGAGTGATAGCAGTTGTTATAAGAGAATTCTACTAATGGGAGGTGGTCATCCCAACTTCCCCCAAAATCAATTGCACAACTGCGCAACATGTCTTCGATCATTTGAATTGTCCTTTCACTTTGACCGTCAGTCTGTGGATGATATGCCGTATTCATGTTTAACTTCGTGCCAAGACTTTCTTGAAAATGCTTCCAGAATCTCGAGTTAAATCGGGGATCTCTGTCTGATACTATCGATACGGGCAAGCCATGTCTTAATACGATTTCACGCACATATAGATGGACCAATATGTCCAATGAAGACTTCTCATTAATTGGAAAAAAATGGGCCGAATTCGTAAGGCGATCAACTATGACCTATATAGCGTCATGTCCGGATTTCGTTCGTGGTAATCCCACTATAAAGTCCATAACAATGTTTTCCCATTTCCATTCTGGAATCTTTAGGGGCTGAATTAGTCTGCTTGGTCTTTGATGTTCTGCCTTCACTTTCTGACAAGAATAACACTTCGCAGCCCAGTCTGCCACTTCTCTCTTCATATTTGGCCACCAAAAGTTCTGCTTCAAGTCTTGATACATCTTGGTGCTTCCCGGATGGATTAAAAATCTTGAATTATGGGCTTCTTGCAATATCTCATTCTTCAATTCAGGTACATGAGGAATCCAAATTCTTGAGGAGAACCTTAGTATACCTTGCTCATCCCTTTGAGTACCAATCTCTTCTCCGGTTAGCCGATTATTCTCTTGCTTCATCACTTCTTCCTGACATTTCTTTATCTTTCCCAATAATGTTGGCTGAAAAGTTATAGTACGACAAACCTCTTCAACTATTCCACAATCACAAAGTTCCAATTCAAATCTCTTAATTTCTTCAGAAAAATCCTTTGGTATTGCTATCATATTCAATATTTCCTTCCTACTTAAAGCATCGGCTACCACGTTCGCCTTTCTCGGATGATAATTTATCGAAAAATCATAGTCCTTAATAGATTCCAACCATCTCCTTTGCCTCATGTTGAGCTCCTTCTGAGTGAAAATATACTTTAAACTCTTGTGATCCATGTAGATCTCACACTTTTCCCCGTAAAGGTAATGTCTCCGAATCTTAAGTGCAAATACTATAGCTTCTAATTCCAAGTCATGCATAGGATACTTCAATTCATGTGGTTTTAACTGTCTTGACGCATACACAATCACCTTATTGTGTTGCATTAGCACACATCCCAGTCCTTTATGTGAAGCATCACTGAAAATCATAAAGTTTCCTTCATCTTCTAGTAATCCTAACACCGGAGCGGTAACCAACCTCTGCTTCAATTCTTGAAAGCTATCTTCACATTCTGCATTCCATTCGAACTTTTGATTCTTCCTAGTCAACTTAGTCAATGGCGTGGCGATTTTCGAGAAATCTTTAACAAATCTTCTATAATGTCCCGCCAATCCTAGAAAACTTCGCACTTCCGTAGGTGTCTTTGGCCTCTCCCAACTCATAATCGTCTCAATCTTTGCCGGATCTACTATAACTCCTTCATTTCCAATAACATGTCCCAAAAATTGAACCTCCTTTAACCAAAACTCACATTTAGAAAACTTGGCATACAACTTCTCTTGTCGGAGTATCTCCAATGCTATCCATAGATTCTGGATATGTTCTTCTTCCGACTTTGAATAGATAAGAATGTCATCGATAAATACCACTACATACTTGTCCAAATACTTTTTAAATACCCGGTTCATTAGATCCATAAATGTTGTCAGAGCATTAGTCAATCCTAAAGGCATTACTAAGAATTCATAATGTCCGTATCTTGTCCTGAATGCTGTCTTTGGGATGTCTTCTTCTTTGATCATTAATTGATGGTATCCTGATCTTAAGTCAATCTTGGAAAAGCACTTTGCTCCTTTCAGCTGATCAAATAGGTCATATATTCTTGGTAGCGGGTATCGGTTCTTAATCGTCATCTTATTTAACTCCCGATAATCTATACATAACCTCATGCTTCCATCTTTCTTCTTTACGAACAGAACAGGTGCTCCCCATGGCAACGTACTTGGCCGTATCACTCTTTTGTCCAACAATTCTTGTAGATGGCTCGCCAACTCTTTCATTTCTGCCGGTGCCATCCTATATGGGGCCTTCAAAACTGGTTCTGTGCCTGGAGCAAGGTTGATCTCAAACTCGATTTGTCGATCTGGCGGTAAACTTGGTAGTTCGTCTGGAAACAAATCTGGAAATTCGTTGACTACGGGAATATCTTCTATGCTGAGGCTGTCTCTTTCTAAATCTACTACATAAGCTAGGAACGACTCACAACCTTTCCTAAGCAACTTCTTAGCCTGGACGATTGTAAGAAAAAGTCGCTCTTGCCTCTTTCCCTTAAATACCACTTTCTCTCCACTCTCCGTCTTTAAGTACACCCTCTTGGACTTACAATTTTTCTGAGCGTTATTCTTCCCTAACCAATCCATGCCTAAGATTATATCAAACTCCCCCAACTTGAAAAGTATCAAGTCGGCTGAAAATTTATGTCCCGAGATATCAATCTCACATTTAGGACATAATTGGCTCAACCTTCTTTTGATTCGCAATTACCACACTTATTACCTCGTTCATAACCATTTTATCACATTGAAGTTTATCGACAATGTTAGGGCGAAAACACGCGCTAATATTCACGCAAGTATACGCGTTCGCAAGTAATATAGAATACTTTCTAGTTCGTTCCCTCAGAGACTCAGACTAATTTATTATCTAATTAAACTCACTCACCAATGTATGATTACTTCTTAATGTTAAGATAATAACACTTAAAATTGTTGATCAAATATTAACTATAATTAACTACTTAATTAACCACTTAACTAACACTTCAAATTATCAATAATAAAACACTCATGAGATCACAACTTCATTATTACTTCCTTCTATAGCCATTGTTATTACCTTTAGCATGTGACAGTGATGATATTAATCGAATAACACAAAACTGATAAAAGCCAACTTTCATTGTACTAATACCATTCTACCAAACATCCACAATTAAGATAGAAGTTGAATAGTCATCAATTATGTTGAGTTCCTATATGTCTACAGAAATTGACAACACAACGATTTAAGCACAAGTTATTTCTTTTGATTACATAGGGCAAATAAAACTGTTAGAGTTACCCACTAATCATGCACAACGTACATGAACCTATGCTAGGATGGCAAGTTCTAAATCTCAAGATTAACCGTCGCTTCACAAGAGATTAACACCCTATCTTATATGTTCGCGACGCACATAAGACGAATACGCACAACCAATACTAGATATCATGCAATCATCACACACTAAAGTATTAAACAATTAACTAAAGAATTCCATAATAAATCCGTTGTAACCCCATGATCACGATTAGCCCATAATAGAACTTATCGCCATCATGGGTTCATATGAAATCATGACAAACAACACAAGAAAATAATAACTACACTAATTATATTAAAACAGAGTACGTCACAAGAGTAAATAAGTCAAAGCAAGAAAACTAGCATCCAACGTTACAACGAAACAAGAATCACAAGAATATATGCTTCCTCTTCGTTGCGGTGTGCTAAATCGGTCTTCTTCCTTATCTCCTTTGCTTCTTGCGTAAAACACAATCTAAAACATAATCTCCTTAATACTCTCTATGAAAATGTCTCAAATCTACCTATATAATAGTCCCATAAAACTCAGATTACATAGAAGTTGGAAGCCACACAGAAGTAGAAGTCTAAAATAATTCAGCTTTTTCCCCGACTTTGCGCGGCCGCTCAGCATATCTGCGCGGGCGCGCAGGCTGCTGCGCGGCCGCTCAGCATTGCTGCGCGGGCGCGCAGGACCCTACTGGAAAAATTCCAAGCTTGCTCTGTTTCTTCGCCGTAATCTGCCCATTCCTTTCCTCTCGCAATGGTGAACACATGCCAAGGCTTATTCTTGATGATTCCTCCCCCGAAATGCAACTATTACCCTGAAATGCATAAACACTAGAAAAACGCATCAAATACACAAAATACTTGATTTCAAGACACCAATTTAAGCCATTTTAAGACATTCTAAGCGGTGTAAAATGCCACTTATCACACCCCCAAACTTAAATCGATGCTTGTCCTCAAGCGTCACAGACTCAAAAACAAATACAAATATGCATGAATGCAATCTATATGAAAATGCAACGATCCCCCTTACTATAATTAACCAACCAAATTGTTACCTCTCAACGAATGCAGTTAGACAACTAAAGATCAATAAACTCATGCAAACGGACATACAGCCAGAAACGTGGTGTGTGCAAATGCTTAACAGATATGCTTCGGAACTAGACCAATTACTATGACTAGACTATCTTCAAGGCAATCCTACGATTATACAAAGAATAAAAAATTCTAGGCACAAAGTGATATACAACACTACAAGAACTCTGGAGCTTACTACGGAATCGTGCTTTTTATTTACAACTCAAATGCTTATTTGACCGTGCAATGAGTGAGGTCCACAAAAGACTTATACAATGGTATCCATGTAACGAGCGTTAGGTTAGCGGATCCCAGACTCTAAAAGCCTTAGGTCACTAGGCACAAAGTCCCCTAAGAACTTAATAACTCGAATACCAAAGAGCCCACTCTTGATCAATTATGCAAATTTTTTTTTTTTTTATAACTTCTGAGCAAGTGCGTTTCGCTCCATCTTACTCAACCCTAGACTACTCGCAACATAAGCGAGCCGGCTACTAGCCATTTGACGCCTAGCCACAACTAGCAACAACTTCCATATTTTTTTCTCCAAAAATTTTTCTTTTTCATGTTTTTATCACTAAGAACCTATAATCGAATTCTAAGCATAATAAATAGATTGACCTTGAAAACAACCAAATCATAACAACAATCTAGCCCTTACGCCTTCTTTAAGACTTAGTGGACTTACAATTGTTTCTAGCATGCATATCAACCTACACAACTTAATATCACTTTAATGCTATCACTACACTTGCATCAATATCACAATTTAGTCGATAAATCATTGCAAAAGGGATCATAGTAAATGCATGAGCTACATGACATTCATAAAAAAACTATATGGCATAAATTATGCAACTATATGAACTAAACTATCATGAATATGCAACTAAATAACACACACACAATATTCCTTAACTACCACCCTCAAACTAAAAATCTTCACTGTCCTCAGTGAAAGTAGTAGAAAGGAACACAGGGTATACCTACTCGGAGTCATCATCATCATCACCCTCAGTGGGTGGAGTATCAGGCGGCGGGTATGCAGAGTCCTCACCAAAAACTGGCCACTGGATATCAGCTCCAAGGCCTCGAAAAGCAGTCCCTAATGCAAGGGTGAGCTCCTGAGCAAACCTGCTCTGCATCTCATACATGGCATCCATCTGCCGTGAAAGCCTCCTATACTGGGCATCACCCATCCCAGCACCCTCCTGAGCTCTCGAAGAACCAGCCTCACCACGCCCTGGCCTAGCCATAGTAGCACCTCGTGCTGGACGTCCTCCTGGAAGACGATAACCCAACCCATGCTCCTCAGGCTCACCACCGGTCCACTCCTGCATCCCATTCAGAGTGCCAGAATCTATCGGAGCTGCTGGCAACTGCAACTGCTCATGAGCCGGCCAGTTCACTCCTACTGCTCGGCATAGCTTCGTAACCGTGGATGTATAAGGGATGTTCATATGCTTTGCTCCCCTCAAAAACTTCAGAATTCCTTGGTAGATAAACTCACCAAGGTCCACATAGTACTCATCATGCAGAATTCCCCACAACAACTGTGCTCTCTCAACTGTGACCTCGTGTGCATGTGAAGAAGGCAAAATATTAGCACATATAAATGCATTCCATGCACGGGCATACCTGTTCATGGCGATCGCCGGAAAGTGACGATACTCATTATTGGTTGGACTGCGGTTCCAAACTGTGCCCGGTCGATAGAGAGTCGCACACATCAAATCCAAGTCAAAATCCTCAGCAGTCTTTTCATTCCAGTTCTCCTCCTCGGGCTTCCTCTCTCGCTGTCCAATCACACGGCGAATCGCCGTAGGATGATAATCAACTGTTAGCCCACGGACTACAGAAAACCCATTCTTTTCAGTCTTCGCGTTCGCGTAGAATTCGCGAACAACGCTCATCGGTACTGCTTCGGGTGACTCACAAAAAGCTATCCACCCCTTCTCTGCAATCATGGGCAACAACTCACCATCCCTCCCTGATGGTAAAAACCCCCTCTCTTTCAGAATCGGCTTCCCCAACAGCCTAGTGTACTCCTCCTCCGCAGCTCTGTCAGTTAACCGAGGTCTTGCAGCAGTACCCCTCGATGAATCAGCAGTAGGAACTGTGCTGCTGCTGTCAATAGTGCGTGCTCTCTTGGGTGCCATTGATTCGTGAATAAAAGTGTGTAAGAACTGATTTTTGATGTTTGTGAGAGGGTTTAAGTGTAGGAAGTTTTGTGAGAGATATGTAGGATAGGTGTATGTATATATAGGGTGTGGATTAGATTAGGGTTTGGGAATTAAGGGATAAAATGATGGGGTAGTGGGAATAATTCGTGGGTTTATGGGCTACAACTGTTTTTGTGTTTTTTTTTTTTCTGAACTGTAAAAAAATTCTGGAACTCGACCCCTGCGCGACCGCTCAGCATATCTGCGCGGGCGCGTAGCAAGCTGCGCGGCCGCTCAGCATAGCTGCGCGGGCGCGCAGAGGGTCTCTGGAATTTTTTTTTCAGCCCCTGTTTTCTGATTTTTTTTGTGTTTTTGGATAGGTTATTAACTTCTAAGGGTTCCTGTAACAACAATTCATGGGTTGCCTCCCACGCAGCGCTTCTTTTTCGTCATTAGCTTGACGTTCCGTACCTTTCTCAAGTAGTCAACAAAATGGCACTAACCACCTCTCGGTTTGCCATGTCCCCATAGTAGTGCTTCAACCGCTAACCGTTAACCTTGAATGCTTGGTCCGAATCATTCTCAAAAATTTCCACCGCTCCATGTGGAAACACAGTTTTGACAATAAAAGGTCCAGACCATCTTGATTTCAACTTCCCAGGAAAAAGTCGGAGCCAAGAGTTGAATAATAGAACTTGTTGCCCTGGCACAAATAACTTAGGATGTAGCTTTCTATCGTGCCACCTCTTCACCTTTTCCTTATACATTTTGTTATTCTCGTACGCTTGAAGTCGAAATTCATCAAGTTCATTAAGCTGAAGCATTCTTTTCTTACCAGCTGCATCTAAATCCAGGTTCAATTTCTTCAATGCCCAGTAGGCTTTATGCTCAAGCTCCGCCGGTAGATGACATCCCTTACCGTACACCAACTGAAATGGTGACATCCCAAGTGGAGTTTTGTATGCTGTTCTGTAAGCCCAAACAGCTTCATCGAGCTTTAAAGACCAATCCTTCCTTGACGGACAAACAACCTTCTCTAGAATACACTTTATCTCTCTGTTAGACACTTCCGCTTGACCATTTGTTTGCGGATGATAGGCAGTAGCTACTCGATGATTCACATTATAACGCTGCATCATAGAAGTGAACTTACGGTTGCAAAAATGCGATCCTTCATCACTTATGATTACCCGAGGCGTTCCAAACCTTGTGAAAATTTGCTTATGAAGAAAATTTAGTACTACCTTTGCATCATTTGTCGGTAAAGCTTTAACTTCGACCCATTTTGAGACATAATCGACTTCCAGCAAGATGTACTGATTATTGCAAGACGAGATAAAAGGCCCCATGAAATCGATTCCCCACACATCAAAGTCCTCGACTTCAAGCATCACATTTAATGGCATCTCATCCTTCCTTGACAAATTTCCCACTCTTTGGCAACGATCACACCTTAAAACAAACTGATGAGCATCCTTGAACAAAGTAGGCCAGAAAAAACCTGCTTGCAGAATACGAGCTGCCATCTTCTCACCTCCATAGTGTCCACCATAAACCGTGGAATGGCAGTCTCGTAATATCCCCTCCGTCTCACAGAACGGGATACATCTCCTGATGATCTGGTCAGCTCCCTGTCTAAACAAATATGGTTCATCCCACATATACCACTTCACCTCATGCAGAAACTTCTTCTTTTGAGCGGATGTCAAATTAAGAGGCATTATATTGCTGACGAGATAGTTTACAATATCTGCAAACCATGGTTCTTCCTCTTGAATTGCAAACAACTGCTCATCCGGAAAAGATTCATTGATTAACGTCCTATCTTATGAAGTAGAATCGGGATTCTCCAACCTAGAGAGATGGTCAGCTACTTGATTCTCAGTACCTTTTCTATCTTTGATCTCTAACTCAAATTCCTGAAGTAAAAGCACCCAACGAATGAGTCTCGGCTTCGAATCCTTCTTAGAAACCAGATAGCGAATAGCTGCATGATCAGTGAATACTGTTACTTTCGTACCAAGCAGATAAGATCGAAATTTCTCAAAGCCAAAGACTATAGCCAAAAGCTCCTTCTCAGTAGTGGTGTAGTTCAATTGGGCCCCATTTAAAGTCTTACTCGCATAGTAGACCACATGGAAGATATTTTTCTTGCGCTGTCCCAGAACTGCACCTACCGCATAATCACTCGCATCACACATCATCTCAAACGGTTCTGTCCAATCTGGTGCTGTAATAACTGGTGCAGTGATCAAACTCTTCTTGAGAGTCTCGAATGCTGCCAAACATTCATCATCAAATTTGAAAGGCACATCTTTCTCTAGCAAATTGCACAACGGCTTAGATATCTTTGAAAAGTCCTTGATGAATCGCCGATAAAAACCCGCATGACCAAGAAAACTACGGATTCCTTTCACAGAATTGGGTGGGGGAAGATTTTCAATGACTCCCACCTTGGCCTTGTCCACCTCCAGACCCTTGCTAGAGACCTTATGCCCAAGGATAATGTCTTCACGCACCATAAAATGACATTTCTCCCAATTAAGCACCAAATTAGTTTCCACGCATCTTTTGAGTACGGCGCGCAGATTATTCAAACATTCATCATATGAATGTCCAAAGACGGAGAAGTCATCCATGAACACTTCGACATTATTTCCAATCATGTCAGAGAATATAGCCATCATACATCTCTGAAAGGTGGCCGGGGCGCCACATAACCCAAACGAAACTCTACGAAAAGTAAATGTGCCAAATGGACAAGTGAAGGTAGTCTTTTCCTGATCCTCTGGTGCAATACAAATCTGATTATACCCGGAATAACCATCCAGAAGACAAAAATACTCATGTCCCGCCAATCTGTCAAGCATTTGATCAATAAATGGAAGAGGAAAGTGATCCTTCCTTGTGGCTTTGTTCAATTTCCTATAATCCATGCATACTCTCCATCCTGTAACTGTTCGAGTTGGGATGAGCTCATTCTTTTCATTTGCGACCACAGTGATACCTCCTTTCTTAGGTACACATTGTACGGGGCTCACCCACGAGCTGTCAGAAATAGGATAAATGATGCCTGCATCTAGCCATTTCAGAATTTTTTTCTTTACCACCTCCTTCATGATCGGGTTCAGTCTTCGCTGCTGTTCCACAGTTGGCTTACTACCTTCCTCTAACAGAATTTTATGCATACAATATGAAGGACTTATCCCCTTGATGTCTGCTATGGTCCATCCTATAGCCGATTTGAATTCTCTCAAAATCCTTAAGAGCTTGTCTTCCTCACTACCTGAAAGGTCAGCTGAAATAATAACAGGTAACGTAGATGAATCACCTAAAAAAGCATACCTCAAGTGTTCAGGTAATGGTTTGAGCTCCAAGCTAGGTGCTTCCTCTATTGATGGTTTGAGCTTTCCTTCAGCATTCTTGAGGTCAGAAGTACCAAGAGATTCAAATGGTATGTCCAGCTTTCGCTTCCAGGGAGAAGCGTTCAGATATTGTAATTGCTCGTTGCTATCTTCATCATCACTGTCAAATTCCCCCACTAAGGCCTTTTCCAATGCATCAGACATTAGCATGTGCTCGAGTTCCGAAGTAACCGCGGAATCAATCACATCCACTTTTAAGCACTCCTCATCTTTTGTAGGGAATTTCATTGCCTTGAATACGTTGAAGGTCACATCCTGATCTTGGACCCGCATAGTAAGTTCCCCTTTTTGCACATCTATCAAGGTACGGCCAGTAGCCAAGAAAGGCCTCCCCAAGATTATGGGAATCTTCTTATCTTCCTCAAAATCCAGAATAACGAAATCTGCAGGAAAGAAGAGCTTATCCACCTTGACGAGCACATCCTCAACTATGCCCCTTGGGTAAGTAATGGAACGGTCAGCCAATTGTAGCGACATGTATGTGGGTTTTGGATCAGGCAGATCCAGCTTTTTAAAGATCGACAAAGGCATTAGATTAATGCTTGCTCCCAAATCACAAAGGCACTTGTCAAAAGTTAGATTGCCAATGGTGCAAGGAATGGTGAAGCTTCCTGGATCTTTCAGTTTTGGCGGTAACTTTTGCTGCAGAACAGCGCTGCATTCTTCCGTGAGAGCAACGGTTTCAAGGTCATCCAGTTTCACCTTCCTTGAAAGAATAGTCTTCATGAACTTTGCATAACTAGGCATTTGTTCCAGAGCCTCAGCGAAAGGTATATTGATGTGAAGTTTCTTGAACACCTCCAGAAACTTCCCAAACTGTCTATCCAGCTTTTGTTGCTGCAATCTCTTAGGAAAAGGTGGTGGAGGATAGAGTTGTTTCTCCCCTGTATTAGCCTCAGGCAGAGTGTGTTCAACAGTAGTCTTCCTTGGTTCCGCCGCTTTCTCCTTTTGCTTAGATTCTTCATCTCTAACTTCAGCTTCGACTTCTTTTGCCTTTTCAGCATCAGCTACTTTTCCAGACCTTAAGGTAATAGCCTTGACTTGCTCTTTAGCTTCCTTCCTGCCTGGTACTTCCGTGTCACTGGGAAGAGTGCCAGGTTGACGATTGAGCACTGCATTGGCTAATTGACCGATTTGATTTTCCAAGGTCTTGATAGAAACTGCCTGACTCTTGCACAACAGCTTAAGTTCCTCAAAATCAGCACTAGTAGGTGCAGCTGCACTTCCCTGTTGAGGATATGATTGCCTTGTAGCATACTGCTGTGGTTGCTGGAATCCAGGTGGGTTAAACTATTTACTCACTCCTTGCTGATATGTTGGCTGAATCGCATTCTGATTATTCCCCCAGCTGAAATTTGGATGATTTCTGTTATTAGGATGATAGGTCGCTGGCACAGGCTGCTGTTGTCGCTGATAATTATTCACATACTGAACAGATTCGTTGACAAGAGAACACTGATCCGTAGCATGAGAACCTGCACAAAGCTCACAAACCATAGCTATTTGATTAACTCCATACGTAGCCAGAGAATCGACCTTCATTGATAGCGCTTGGAGCTGGGCTGCAATAGCGGTGGCTGCATCAACTTCCAGAATACCTGCTACCTTGCCTGACGTCATCCTCTGAGTTGGGTTTTGATGCTCATTTGCAGCCATCGTCTCTATAAGATTATACGCCTCAGTATAGCTTTTAGCCCATAAGGCGCCTCCAGCTGCTGCATCGAGCATGGGCCGAGATTGGGCCCCCAATCCATTATAGAAACCAGTGATCACCATCCAATCCGGCATTCCATGATGTGGATATTTTCTCAACATTTCCTTGTAGCGTACCCAAACCTCGCACATAGATTCTGTAGGTTGCTGCGCAAACTAAGTAAGAGCACTCCTCATAGCAGCAGTCTTTGCCATTGGATAAAACTTCACCAGAAACTTTTGCGCAAGATCTTGCCACGTAGTGATGGACCCAGCTGGTTCAGAATGTAACCAGTCTTTAGCCTTATCCCTCAGTGAGAATGGGAAAAGCCTCAACTTGATAGCCTCATCAGTCACGCCATTATACTTAAAAGTGCTGCAAATCTCGACAAAATTTCTTATGTGCATGTTGGGGTCTTCAGTTGCCGCTCCTCCAAAAGAAACAGAATTCTGCACCATCTGAATAGTGCCCGGCTTGATTTCAAAGGTGTTAGCTTGAATAGCCGGATGAAGGATGCTTGACTGAATATCATCAATTTTAGGCCGAGAAAAATCCATAAGAGCTGGATCAGCTTGAACAATACGATCTCCCATGTTTACTGGTTCTTTCTGCTCAGCTCCTGAATCTGAATCCTCAAAATCTAACTTCTCCGGAATATCAAGAACTTCGTCTGTCTCCTCAGCTGTATCTAAAGTCCTCTTGCGAGCACGAGAACGAGTTTGCATAAACGCTTGCTAAAGTACCTGAAACACAACCGAAAAGAGTAAGTAACTATTACGTCCTAATCACTGAGTCCTAATGACCAATGATGGTAAGCACATAAAATAAAAAAATACACCGAGTCCCCGGCAGCGGCGCCAAAAACTTGTTAGGGCGAAAACACGCGCTAATATTCACGCAAGTATACGCGTTCGTAAGTAATATAGAATACTTTCTAGTTCGTTCCCTCAGAGACTCAGACTAATTTATTGTCTAATTAAACTCACTCACCAATGTATGATTACTTCTCAATGTTAAGATAATAACACTTAAAATTGTTGATCAAATATTAACTATAATTAACTACTTAATTAACCACTTAACTAACACTTTAAATTATCAATAATAAAACACTCATGAGATCACAACTTCATTATTACTTCCTTCTATAGCCATTGTTATTACCTTTAGCATGTGACAGTGATGATATTAATCGAATAACACAAAACTGATAAAAGCCAACTTTCATTGTACTAATACCATTCTACCAAACATCCACAATTAAGATAGAAGTTGAATAGTCATCAATTATGTTGAGTTCCTATATGTCTACAGAAATTGACAACACAATGATTTAAGCACAAGTTATTTCTTTTGATTATATAGGGCAAATAAAACTGTTAGAGTTACCCACTAATCATGCACAACGTACATGAACCTATGCTAGCATGGCAAGTTCTAAATCTCAAGATCCACCATCGCTTCACAAGAGATTAACACCCTATCTTATATGTTCGCGACGCACATAAGACGAATACGCACAACCAATACTAGATATCATGCAATCATCACACACTAAAGTATTAAACAATTAACTAAAGAATTCCATAATAAATCCGTTGTAACCCCATGATCACGATTAGCCCATAATAGAACTTATCGCCATCATGGGTTCATATGAAATCATGACAAACAACACAAGAAAATAATAACTACACTAATTATATTAAAACAGAGTACGTCACAAGAGTAAATAAGTCAAAGCAAGAAAACTAGCATCCAACGTTACAACGAAACAAGAATCACAAGAATATATGCTTCCTCTTCGTTGCGGTGTGCTA
Source organism: Apium graveolens (assembly GCF_009905375.1). Taxonomy (NCBI): domain Eukaryota; kingdom Viridiplantae; phylum Streptophyta; class Magnoliopsida; order Apiales; family Apiaceae; genus Apium; species Apium graveolens. Next base: position 44,765,975 of record NC_133651.1, read on the forward strand.
AATCGGTCTTCTTCCTTATCTCCTTTGCTTCTTGCGTAAAACACAATCTAAAACATAATCTCCTTAATACTCTCTATGAAAACGTCTCAAATCTACCTATATAATAGTCCCATAAAACTCAGATTACATAGAAGTTGGAAGCCACACAAAAGTAGAAGTCTAAAATAATTCAGCTTTTTCCCCGACCTTGCGCGGCCGCTCAGCATATCTGCGCGGGCGCGCAGGCTGCTGCGCGGCCGCTCAGCATTGCTGCGCGGGCGCGCAGGACCCTACTGGAAAAATTCCAAGCTTGCTCCGTTTCTTCGCCGTAATCTGCCCATTCCTTTCCTCTCGCAATGGTGAACACATGCCAAGGCTTATTCTTGATGATTCCTCCCCCGAAATGCAACTATTACCCTGAAATGCATAAACACTAGAAAAACGCATCAAATACACAAAATACTTGATTTCAAGACACTAATTTAAGCCATTTTAAGACGTTCTAAGCGGTGTAAAATGCCACTTATCAGACAAAAGTTTCTGATATAAAAGATCTCGTCGCTCCAGAATCAATCAATACTTTAGCTTCGACATTATTTAATAAAAGTGTACCTGCTATCACCTCAAAATTCTGAACAGCGTCCTTCATTTTTAAATCGAATGTCCTTGCCGTTTCTTGCGGAGTTGTTGTAGGTGGTGGAGGTAATGCCAATACATCAACTGGCAAGCTTGCACTAGTACTTGCTACGTTCATCAAAGCTTTGACTGGTCCGGTTGACTTGCACTCCCTAGCTATGTGTCCAGTCTTTCCACACTTATAGCATGTAACTCCCGACTTCGGTATCTTACACTCGTCAGCCAAATGTCCCTTCTGGTTGCATCTATAGCATGTCATGTTCAGCTTATTACACACTCCAGGGTGTCTTTTTCCATGATGCTTGCATTTTGATCTCTGAAATCTATTTTCTCCAACTTGCCCTTGGCTTTCCTGGTTGTTCCCCTTTGATTCTTGTCTTTTATTCAAATTTCCCTTCTTCTGAAAATTTTCGCCTTTGTGGAATCTAATCCTTTTCACACTCCTTTCTTGTGAGCTTCCAGCTTCATACTTTTCTCCATAAAATGGAACCTTCCTCTTCTTGTTATCCTTTTCCTTTCTTGACTGCATCCCATTACTCTCAATCAAAGCAGCTTTCTGTACTACTCCTGCATAAGTATCAAGCTCAAACATAGCCACTCTATCTCTGATCCAAGATTCTAATCCTTGTTGGAATCTCTATGCTTTTTCCTTCTCACCGTTGGTATACTTTGTCACAAACCTTAACAGTTCCGTAAACTTCTTCTCATACTCCAATACAGTCATACTCCCTTGCTGATGATTGGGTGAGCAAGACTAGGGGGATTTTGAATGAAGAATATACTGATCTCGGCTATGTGAATCATCAAAGTATGATGCATTTTCTGCGAGGGGGAACCACGGGGGCGATTCATCATGACTCTATTGTTACGAAGTTGTGTACTTCGGTTAGTGTTAGGTGGCACGATCATGAGCAACTGTAGATGCCGAGTGCTCACATTGATAGCTCGACGATTTCGGTGATGAAGGAGTGGTATGGCGTTAAGGCCCATGAGAAGGGATTGGGTTATACATATGATCATCTACTGGGTGGCCAGCCAGCTGACCAGATGTATGTAACGGGTTCTTCTCAGGCACAACAGGCAGCTGCTAGATCCTTTCGTGCGGCCGCTAGATCTTCTCGTGTACACCAGACAGGGGATAGGATTGGACTTGGAGATGCTCAATACAAGAGATTTACTAGGCGTATGGATGCCATGCATGACATTTACAACCGTTTTGCTCAGGATTTAACACATGCTTTGAGTACTGCTTTTCGAGCGACTAGTATTGAGGTCGATTGGCCTGTATTTGGAGCGAGCACTATTTACCCACCACCTGATTCTCCACCCGAAGAGGGTGATCCCACCGACGACTAGGTATGCCTTGTATCCTTATTATTACCTTTAATAATGACATTGAATATTTTAAATTTGGGGGGTATAATGTAAGGATTAGTTGTGTGTCGTATTTATATAGATTCATATTACATGTTTAATTGTAGTTCATTCATTATTTTTGCATGATTGTTCATATAGGTCATATGTGTTTGCATATTTGTTCATGTTATTATGTGAGTCCATGTAGTTGCATTTGCATGCATATAACATGATCCCGTAGGATGAGCTGTTTCTGATTGGTAGGTTGGTGTTGATTGGAGTGTAGTGATGTCGAATAGAGGGATGATTCAATCCTAATGAATTTATTTGTATGCCCAGAAACAAAGTTTTTTTTACAAGTCTTATAGGTTACTTTTGAACTAGATTATGATCATACTTGTTTGTTTGTTAGAATTTAATCACTTGGTTATATTTAGAATTTTTGATATTCTCGTAATGACGTAGGAACACTGAATTTTTAAACTAGGGAAAAACATGGACATCATTGCTAGTTGTGAATAAAATTAGGCGTCAAATGGCTAGTAGCCGGCTGATATTTTTATGAGTAGTCTAGGGTTGAATGAGATGGAGTGAAACGCACTCATTCAGAATCACTGAAAAACAAAGCAAGAAAAAAAAGAAAAGAAAAAAAATCGTGTTAGTATATGCAGAATTGACCAAGGGTGAGCTCTTTAATACTCGAGCAATTAAGTTCTAGGGGACTTTGTGCCTAGTGACCTAAGGCTTGTATAATATGGGATCCGCTAACCTAACGCTCGCTACAATGGTATTATTGTATAAGTCTTTTGGGACCTCATTCATTGCACGGTCAAATAAGCATTTGTGTTTGATGTGTTTCAGTGTTATAGCATGATCCTTGTATAACTCTAGTAAAATTGAAGTGTTGTGAGTCATTATGTGTTTAAGGTTTATTCTATTTATAAATTTGTGATTGTTTTGGCGAAGGATATAATATGGTTATCGATCTACTGTTAAGAGTATATCTGATAAGCATCTCACACACGCACGTTTCTGGTTTGTATGTTGGTTTATGGGATTTAGTTGAACTCTGTTTAAAGTCATTGCATTCTTAGAGACATTGCTTATTGATTTAGGTATGGTTATTCTGAGGGGATCGTTGCATTATCATTTAGTTGCATTTTTATGTAGTTGCATTCATGCAGTAGTTTTTTTATTAGTGTTGAGTCTGTTTATGCTTGAGGACAAACATCAATTTAAGTTTGGGGGTGTGATAAGTGGATTTTATATCTACTTGGAACGCTTCATATCGGCTTAAGTTGGTTTTTTGGACTCAAGTATTTGGTGTTTTAGATGTGTTTTGTGTTGAGTCGTTGCAGGGCACTAGTCAGAGGTGGAAATGCGCTTTTAAACGATTAAATATTGATAAGAGATCAGGGAAGGAGTCGTGAAAGTTTGTGCGAAGGACGGAGCAGAAAAAGAAAAAAGCTGTAGATATTCTACAGAGAGCAGGCGCGCCCGCGCCCAAAGGAGCGCACCCGCGCCCCATTTGTCAGACTCTGAACACGCCCGCACGAATATCAAGCGCGCCCGCGCCAGCCAAATTCTGCAGAATCCTGATTTGATTATAATTTGGTTATTGCGAGATTCCAGGTCACCCACGTCTATATATATAAAGAAAAGAAGACGTTTTTAAGAAGAAGGAAGCCATGGAGAACATAGAGAAGACCTAAAGCACACAAGACGTCTAAGGAGAAGAAGATTTAGTTTTCACTTTTGTATTCTTTGATTTAGGCGATACTTTTGGATGCTTGTTTTTTATTTGTTCTAAACCCTAGTATTTTTATATTATCTCGTAGTATTCTGAACTTATTTATTATCATGTTTTCATTGGAACCCATGGTGACAATGTGTTCGATCATCAACTAATCATTATCATGGGAGCGGATTTATTTATGGATGTCAATAGTTGATTGTTCTAAATCGTTAGTGTGTGGTGATTTATAATTTCCTAGTATGGTTGTACTTATTCTTCTTAGATGCATAGCTAACATCTAAGTCCTTTATTAATCTTTATTGAAGAGAAAGTGGATATAGAGGTTTAGAACTTAACATGCTAGCATAGGTTTATGTATGTTGTCATGCATGATTCGTGGTGTAATTTTAACCATCTTACGCTCCTATGTAATCTCAATAGATAACTTGCTCATTAAACTGTTATGTTTTCAAATCTTATAGACATATAGGGTCTAAGCACAATTGGTGTCTACTTAAATTCTATCTTATTTGTGGATGTTAAGTAGTAAGGTATACATATATCGAAAGATAGCGTATACTAGTTTCGTGTTATCTGATTAGTTGTCATCACCATCACATGCTAAGATTAAAGGCATAAACTCTGAATGAAGTATTTAATGAAGTTAGAATCCCATATTTTATCTCATATAAGTAAATCAGTTTTATTCTCTTAGTTAATGCATGTTAGTATAATCACTTTAATTAGTTAATCAACTCAAAATTGATACTTGTCTTAGCAGTGAATAATAATCATACATTGTTGCATAAGTGCATATTCTGTTTAAAACAGTCTCTGTGGGAACGAACTTAACTTAATTTTATGCTTGCGTGGTTTTGTGCGAACACATCTCAAGTTCATAAATTTTTAAGATTCCATACGGAACTTCCAGTGTCATTCTGCTTAGATCTTTTCCTTCTCTAATGATTGATATCTTCTGTTCAAGATGGTCAGAAAGAGCTAGTAGGAACTTCAGGTTAACCTCCTCAGCTTCATAGTATTTATCATTTAGCTGCAAGTCATTTATTAATTTATTGAACCTCTCAAAAACTTTAGTAATTCTTTCTTTGGGCTTTGCCATGAATCCCTCTTACTGAGACACCAGTATTCTTATTTGGTTGGATCTAACTTCCTCTGTTCCTTCACACAAAATTTCTATTTTCTCCCAGATCTATTTAGATGTGTTACAGTTGACAATGTTGTTGTACATGACATTGTCAAGTGACTTTATCAGAAATAATTGCAGGCCACTATCTAGAGAGACTTTCTCCTTCTCAGATTCAGTGTATTTTGAAGGGTCCTTAGGTGCAAAATGAGATGGGATGACCATGTCTCAATCTGTAGATTCATCTACCGTCTCTATGGGGGTGAAAGGGTCATTCTTGAGAATCTGGATGTATAATGGATTGGCCATCCTTACGAACAACATCATTTTCTTTTTCCAGAGTGTATAGTTGATTCTGTCAAAGGCTGGTATCTTAATACTGCCTATCTTATGTGCACTCATACTTCCAAGATCTTTATTTGTTTACCTTCATATTTTTCTCTTATACCACTTGTTAGATATTGAGTACAAAACAGAGGGGGGTGAATGTGTTTTGTTTATTTTTAGGCTTTTTCAAACTATTTGGATATAGTGAACAAAGCAGTCTAAATTGTAGAGATATTGTGTTTAAAAAAATAAATAAAACATGCACGAAAAACACAGTATTTTCAAAACTCACATAACTTTGTATTAAAATTAAGTATGTCTTGCTAAAAATTTCTGGGTTCTTTGTAAGTAAAGAACTAATGTCACAGCCTCAACCCCGGGGTCAGGAATTGACGTCACCAACAACCATAATAATAAGCATATTATAATACAAGTTATTAACAATACATAATCATGACCCCTTTACCAAGACCTTTTCCAGGTTTAAGTATGATTTAGGTTACAACTATTACAAAAACCAACTTATAACAAACCATCCTGACGCAACAAACTTAATACAGCAACTCAACAAACCAACTTTGGTCTGACACAACTACCTCAGAGGACCCTGACACGCAAGGAACTGGAGCTTTGCCCTGACTACCATGGAAGAATCTCTTAGGTATCTGCAATACATATACAAAACAATTCTGCAAGGGTGAGCAATCAATTGCTCAGCAGTACCACTATATGAATAACAAGTAAAGCAATTTATGATAAAACAGTGATAGGAACATAAATTATAGCTCGTTTACAAAAGCAAGGTAAACATTCATAAACTAGATATTCAAAACTAGCATGCTCTATAAAATAATATCATCAGTCGTGTGCTTTGTACAAATACCAAAGTTAAATTTTAGAATGCTCTCTCACTTCCAAATCATCTGTTTCAAACAAGTTGATTAGTTAAACAGTTTCAAAATTGAATCAATCAAATCTATTGGACGTTCAACAGTTGAAGATAGATGATCAGTCTATCATCACCGGACAGCGACTAACGGTCGTCCAGAATAAAGAATGTGTTCCGGAACTGGGAAGACTAGCTAGGTCTTCCCCTACGCTGGACTAATCGGTTAAACAGAGCATCCAACCGAATTAGCCTCTTACGCCACCACCTGCTGGGCCGTTACCGAATAACGAGCCTCTTACGCAACTCCAATAGATTAACTGAATTCCCATTTTACCTATTTCCAAATTCCACGACATAGGTGGATCAAAACATTCCACGACATAGGTGGATCAAAATTTTCCACGACATAGGGGGATCAAAATATTCTCTTTAACCAGTTTTCCAAAATCACTATCACATATCTCTTTTTAAAACCATTTTGTCACAGCACACTATTAAAAACTTCTTTTCATTTTAATCACGTTTAGAGATAGGTGCTTTAAGAAGTTACTTTTCCCCAAAACATATTTTAAATAAAATTTCCAAATACAGGGGATACGTAACTTAAAACATTCTGTTCCATTGCGAGAATAAAACAACAGCTACTCGTATATACTGAACCATAAAAGTATGGTCAGGGGTACTTGCCTTGCAGAGCTTTACAACTATTACTGATTGACTTTGAGCCGACTCGAACGCTCAGGCTTTATCGTCTAACCACTATATCACCCTAGATTCGACTTCAACACTCAGGTCCTTCGATTGGAACCTTAATGAGCTTGTTGACTGACCACCAGGCTATCCTTAGACATACAGAGTCGAAATACCCTAATTTAGACGTTTGAATATGCTTGACATATCCTTGCTAACAATATACTCGTACGTTAACAAAATCTGACTCGTGATATACTCATTATTACAACAAACGTATCAATTAGGGTTCATGTCCTTGAAAGTTAGTTCGATGTCCGTTTTTAGAAAATACGTATACCAGTCATTTTTTGAAAACTAGGATTATTGGTTTTGGCAAAATATCTCTCCACAACATACAATCAGGTTTCGCATAGTATTTATATATATATATATATATTCGCTCGACGTCCCGACAAGTATAGGATACGTTCCCGCATTTCCGTAATCTGATTTCTCAGAAATTGGGTAGCGTTTCCTTTATTTATCGAACTAACCCGTCGAAGCAATTCGACGTCAAACACAACAACAAACCATCCATACCTCACAAACCCAACCACCGATTGAAACCAATTATTAATTATTATTATCCGTAATTATATGTTTTTATTCGCATCTCTTTTATTATTTTTATTCGTAGGACTATGATTATATCATCACAGTCCATGATTGGCTCACCGAGGCTCATCGCCGACGACGGTAAAATTCACGGGTACCTGATTAATTCGGATTTCCAACGCAAATTTCACCGATAATTTCCCGATCACAAATAATTTATCTCATGAATATCACATAAATATTTTTTGCATAAAAAGAAATGCTAAATCAGAATACTAGAACTAAAATAACCCGAACAGAGAAGTAATGGCCGAAAAACAACACCGGTCACCACTCCAACCAATCCAGCCACCACAACCACACACACAGATGCACACACACACCCATACTCACACATGTACGCATGCACGACACAAAACACATCACAGAGAACCGAGCAACACCCCCCACCGCTGTCACCTCGCCGGAGAACCGGCGGCGACAATCGGCCGGAAATAAAGAAAAATAATCAAGGCAACCGGAAAAGTATAACGACCCATATATTTTTATTATTATTTAAATGTGTAATTATGGATTAAATAATTAAATAAAATATTTGTGTGGGTTCAGTCCATGGGTTATTACTCTGTCACTATGTGTATATGATTACTAGTGTATGGAATTGAATTGCATGGGTAATTAATGAATTGTATGATTTTGTATCGTTGTTGAAAATGGTGTTATTGCAGTTTTATTTCCATAAATACTTGGATTGTCTCTAAAATTGTTTTAATGACTTTATAATTTCAATAATTATTTTTAGGACTTTATAAAATTGAGAAATCAATATTTCATTAATTATTTATTTTTAAATGATTTTCTGAGTGTGTTTAATGGTAAAATCCATATTTAATTATACAAATTTTCAAAAATTATGAAACTTATATTTTAGTAAATTCGTATTATTCTGAGAATTTTAAAATTATTTTGGGAATTTTTGAGATTAAATACACCAGCGTTGTTGGTTCGTTTAATCGTCAAATGCGGGTATAAATTACGTTTCAAAAATACTTTAAAAATTTTGAAAAATTTATTTTTAATAACCTTGAATTATTTAGAATATTTTAAAATTAATTTGGTAATTTTACAGGTTATTTTTATGTGTACGGCTGTTCGTTAAGTGCGCAGAAAACGAAACAATATCAGGCCGACGATAGGAAGAGAGTACACGTGTTGATATTTCAGGAATTTTCTTGATGCGTTCCTTATTCTGGTTGGTGATAAAAGCTTAAAAAAAATAATAAAATAAAGACTGATAAATACAATCAGCCTTATCTCTTTATTCCTCCATCTCCCAGTTCTCTCTTTCTTCTCCACCAGAATCTCTCGGCTCTCCCTCTCGCCGGAATCTCTCGGTTATGTCTACTCTCCCTTCTATTTCCCCTCTCTTTTCTTCCCTTCTCTCTTCCTTCCTTTTTTCGCCGCTGTTGTGCCCAGTTCCGGTGGCTTTTCGCCGCGCCTTGGTGTTCTCAGGTTGCTGTCGTTTCTTTTGATTCATGTTGGTACGTGTATATATATGTATACGTGCGGATGTGATGTTTGTTTCTCTTTTTCTGCCGCCACCCCTCACGGTTTTCAGGTGAGGATGGCGGCGCATGGCTGCTATATTGTTGCGGTTCTGTTGCTTGTCCTATTTTTGTTGACTGTTTTGTTTTGATTATGCTATTGTCCGGCTCGATTACTGTTGGATTAAATTTTAATTACTCTTGTAGGAATACTTGACTGACTCTGTGAAATAAACTATTCGGTATTCGTGAGATTTAATTTTATTAATCGATAGAATTTGCGTTGGAAACCCAAAATTGTTCGGGTACCCGCGAATTTTACCGCCGTTGGCGATAAGCCTCGGCGAGTCGACGGTGGACGGTGATGACGTTGTTCTGAGTCCTACAAATAAATAAAAATAAAACACGAATAAAAATATAAAATGTAAATAATAATAATAATTAGTTGATTCAAATCGGTGGTTGGGAAAATTGTGAAATGTGGATTGCGTGATTGGTTTGGACTGGATTGATTGGTTGTGTCTGTGATTTGACGTCGAGTTGTTCGACGGGTATGCCGATAAACAGAGGAGGTGCTGCCCGAATTTTTGTAAATTAAATTCGAAAATGCGAGACATACCCTGTAATTATCGGAACATCGAGCGAGTATAAATAAGTATATACATATATTTTGTGCGGAACTTGATTGTATGTTGTGGTGAATATTTTTTCCAAAACCCAATAACCCTAATTTTGTAAAATGACGAGTATGCATATTTTCTGAAAATGAACACCAAACCGATTTCTCGAGAACGTGAACCCTGACTGTTATGTGTGTTATTGTATTATAATAGTACATATAACTACGACTCGCGATTGTTATCGTTTGGGTAGGATTGGTATTGAGGATATGTCAAGCATACCTAGACATCTAACATAGAATTTTTTGACTCCTGTAGGTTTTAGTCGGACGGTTTGAGAATTGACGTTGGACTAAAGATAACCTAGTGATCAGTCGATGAGCTCAGTAAGGTTCCAATCGAAGGACCTGAGTGTTGGAGTTGAATCCAGAGTAATCTAGTGGTTAGACGTTAAAGTCTGAGCGTCCGTGTCGGCTCAAGGTCAATCAATAATATTTGTAAAGCTCTGCAAGGCAAGTACCCCTGACCATTCTTTTATGGTTCAGTACATATGAATAGCTAAATGCTTTATTTTCGTAATGGAACAGAAACGTTTTAAGTTACGTATCCCCTTGTAGTTATAAATCATTATTTTCAAGTTGTTTTGGGGAGAAGTAACTTCTGAAAAGACCTATCTCTAAACGTGATTAAAATGAAAAGAGGTTATGAATAGTGTGATGTGACAGAAATTATTTTGAAAATAAGATAGGTACAAGTGTTTTGAAAACTGGATAAAACGAATCAGATATTGGATAAAGTTGTGTAAGTGGATAATTCGGTTGCGCGCATTACATAACTGATTAGTCCAGCATAGATAATCAGAGACCTAGCTAGTCTCTGCAGATCCGGTGATTTTGTGTGAAAGCCCGATCAGCTTTCCTAGACATTTTGTGTGATAGCCCGGCCAACTATCCTATATAATTTGTGTGGAGGCCTGATTAGCCGTCCCTAGATAACATCCAATACGTATCTGATGGTGATTTATTGGTTCCCGTAACGGAACAGATGATTCTGTGGTTCCAGTAATGGAACAAGTGATTTTGAGGTTCCCGAAGAGGAACAAATTTTATAGATCCTATGATGGGACAAGTTTTATGGTTCCCGTAACGGAACAAATGATTTTGGGTCCCGGTAACGGGATAATGGTTTTATGGTTCCTGTAATGGAACGGAAAGTTTGAAAATGAAAATAGCATGCTAAAATTGAACTTTGGTATTTATGCACAGCACACGACAGTTGATTTTGTTTTACAGAGCATGCTAGTTTTGATACACAGTTTATACCTGTTTTACATCTTTCTGGCAAGTTATGAATTCTGTTCCTATAAATGCTTTACTTTAAATCATTTTTATTTGTTATTCATATAGTGGTACTGCTGAGCAATTGATTGCTCACCCTTGCCAAATGTTTTATATATGTATTATAGATGCATAGGGGATTCTCCCGTGATAGTCAGGGCAGAGTTCCAGTTCCTTCCGTGTCAGGCTCCTCTGAGGTAGTTGTGTTGGACCCAAGCGGGTCTGTTGAGTTGCTAAACAAAGATAGTATTGTTTGGATTGTCTTGAGTAAGTTGGTTTTGTGGTGATTGTAGCCTAAGTCATACTTAAACCCGGAAAAGATCTTGGAAAAAGGGGTTGTGTTTTTATAATAATGTTGAGTTGGATTATGTTATGTTGTTAATATTGTTATTGATGACGTTACCTCCTGACCCCGGGGTTGAGGCCGTCACAGTTGGTATCAGAGCTACAGGTTTGAGTCCCTGATTTAGGTTAAGAATAGAGTCAGAAGAGTGCAAGAAGGTTTATTCTATATAGATTTGAGTCAGCAACTCAACCAGAGGAGCGAGTCGGTGAGTTTAGTTAAGGGTTCGAAGGCGTAACCCTGATGTCTGTTGGGGATTGGCTGGAACTGCCCTAGATTTTAGTAAGTCTCCCTTATATATATGTATCATTGGAAATGTCTAGTTGAGGTTTTTAGTTTCTTTTCTCGAGCGAGCGAATCTGATCATGAAAGTTCAGGTGGAAGGGTAATAGTCAGCAGCTGCCATGACAGCCGAGTCCCGTAGTGAATGTGGATTAGTACTGAAGTTTATACCTTGAGCCCTTATATTTCTTTCCTCGGAGGTTCTATCGGTTGATTGGGGCAAACAATACATATGATGTGACTATTTGTCTTTGTGACAAAGGGTCTGGTGGGACGCCACCGAATTATGTGTTGTAAATTGTATGGTACTAAAATTGGCCATCTTACGTATTTGTATGGTTGCTCCCAGTCATATCTGCATCTCCTTCACATCTCTTTTAGAATGGATTATCCTGATTTCGAAATTTTATTTGGTATTTTATGGCAATGAATTTCCTTCGGTAACACTGTGGTCAGATCGTCCTAGTTGTGGGAAGTAAACGAAGAGTTGACCGTCAGGAGAAATAAAAGTTATGTATCCGGTTGCTATTTTGGAATGATGGAAACAGTAAGGATTTGTGATCCATTGGAAAATGTTGTTGTCTTAGAAAAGTTAATTCAGTGATTATCGAGTCTATGGCAAATGATAGGGAACCGCCTTTAGAAGAATGGTTTGTTGAAACTTGGACTAGTAGGCCTAGCAGAGGTCCTTAAGTTGATCTAGTTTACGAGGTTATTTGTTGGTAATTGTGGCTGAAATAGCCAACCTCGTTTTATTAGTTGGTTAGTAATACATATGGTTATTAATATAGTATGTGTCACAGTATTGTGAACCGTGGAGTGGTGGAAGATGGTTAGTATACTTTTTGGTGGTGTGGTTGATATTGATGAGTTGATAGGGTTGTTGGTTGATTGTTGGTGTCGGCTTGAGTCCGACTGGTAGTCAATAATATAGAGGAAATGCCGCCCAAATTTTTGGAAAATACCCTACTTTTAAAGATACAACATATACTATGATGTGTTACTGATGTTTCTGTTGGTACTCCAATTGATCAATTAAAAGAGAGGATTCATGATTCGATATTGAAGGTTATAGCTTTAGAAAAGCTGATTCCGTGGAAGAGGGATCGATTGTAAGAGATAAGAAGTTGCCTTGGGGAAGGATGGTTGATTGAAGCTCAAACTAGTGCGTTAGCCAAGCCTGTGATTCTTAAGATTAACTTGAGTTACCAGTTTACCCTTTATGGGGTTATGCCTAGTATAACGCATCTAGCCTTGCGGTATAGGAAACCTGTTAGTGTTGTAACTTAATAGTGTTAGAAGGTTGCTTGGTGGTTGTATTGAGAGGGCATACCATAATGTTTAGTACCGTTATATTCAGGTTTTCCGCGATGTTGTTGATTTTGCTACTGTTATCATTGCTAATGTTGCTAGTGTTGCTAATCTATATATCTTTTACAAATGGATCCTAAGAATAAAAACATGGGTGCTTTGATTGGGCAGCATTTTCCTGACACAAGTGCACCGTTGAACGGTGACATTTCTGATATACAATCTCGTTATAATTTTGAATAAATTCCCAGTTATATTTCAAGAAAATGCCACCCAAGAAAGCTACCCAGTCTAAGGAAGATAGTAGTAGTTTGGCGGAGGGTCCAGTTATAAATGAAATTCTAGATTTGTTGCGTCGGCAACAGCAACAACAGCTGCAGTTAATCCAACAGGTTCAGTAGCAACAATATCAACAAAGAGAGCTAAACCAAACTACCCGATTTAAATCCTTTCAGTTTGTTAAACCCCCAGAATTCAAGGGCGAAGTGGATCCTGTTGTTGCCAGGAATTGGCTAAAGGAAATAGAAAAGGCATTTACCCTCACGCAAATAAATGATGATCTTAAGACCAATTATGTGAGTTACTTTCTCAAGAATGAAGCAAATTATTGGTGGGAGTCAGCTCGAGCGTTAGAAGGAGAAAGCCCTGTTTCTTGGACAAGATTTATAGAATTATTCTTGGAGAAGTATTTTCCCGATGGTTTAAGGAATCAGTTGGAAGTCGAGTTTCTGGAACTGAAACAAGGTGAAAGAAGTGTATTGGAGTATGAGGCCAAGTTTACAGAATTGGCCCGATTAGTTCCTGAGTATGTAAGTACGGAGATTCAGAAAGCAAGGAGGTTTCAGCAAGGGTTGAAGCCTGAGATTCGCAAAGGAGTTGTGGCATTGCAACTCAAGATATACTCCTCTATGGTTCAGGCCGCCCCGGTAGTGGAAAGTGATCAGAAGCTGGTTGTTAAGGAAGAAAGTGATAAGAAAAGAAAGTCGAAAGGTGTTATGAACAAGGCAGACAAAGGAGGATCCAGTCAGGAATTTGAGAATCGGTTTGGCCGAAACAGGAGTAAAGGATTCCGGAGATAGAGTTTATTTCAGGCTAGGTCAAATGCTACTTCAATTGCTTCCACTCCAGCTCAGTCAGTCAAGTCAGCAGTGGATTGCAAGTCCTGTGACAGGATACACAGTGGTTCGTGCAAAAAGAATGTGCAATGTTTTAAATATGGACATAAGGGTCATTACGCATCAGAATGTAATCCAGAAAATCCAGGAGTTACGTGTTATAATTGTGGAAAAGTTGGGCATATTGCAAGGAGTTGTAGAATGGTTACTCAAGATACTACATCCCAAGGGCCAACATCCAGCATAGCTAGAGGCAGAACTTTTAAAAGGACCAAAAGATCGAGCATTTAGAATTCGGAAGTAGTTGCACCTGATTTGACACCTTTCGAACTAGCAGAGTTCGATGTGATTTTAGGATCGGGTTGGTTGTCTTGTAGTAAGGTAATGAGTGGTTTTTAGAAGCAGCGAATTGTAAGTGTACAGAAGCAAATAAGAAGTTCTTTCAATCATGCGAGAAAAAGAAGAAATAAGTTAGGGATATTGTTGGAAAAAGAAAAGGGATGGAATTATGAGATTGGGTACCGATTATCGGAAGTTTAACAAAGTGACGAATAAGAATAAATAACTTCTATCAGGAATTGATTACTTATGTAACTTAGTTTAAGAAATGTGTAACTTCTCGGGAATTTACTCGAGATCCAGCCTGAGAACATGTCAAAGATTGCGGTGTGAACGAGTTATGAGCGTTGCAAATTTGATGATATAATGTGAAGTAACAGGTGTATGAGTCGTCTCTAAGAATTTAAAGAACATGGTGTATGAGGATTACTTGGACAAGCAAATTGTATTTATTGATAACATCCTCAGCTATATATAGAATGAGAAAGTCGGTATAAAACGACTTCCCTATGAAGATTAGAAAGACGGATTTACATCGAAAGAGTATGGATATAAAAGTAGGATCGTGGGTATTGGCAACATTTCACTTTGAATGAAATTGGATAGGTTTAGTTAGAAGGGGCAAGTTAAGCCCTAAATATATGTACCCGTTGGAGGTATCGAGGAAGATAGATGAAGTGCTCATGGGTTAGCAATGACATTACAGTTGCAGCAATTCATAGTGTATTCTGCATGTTATTGTTAAAGCGATATGTTCTTGATTCGAACTAAGCCGTTGAGTAGGAGCCAGTGGACTCTCATCCAAATTATTTTGTGTGGAATGATCGACCCATAACCTAGATCGTTATGAGTGAGTCCTTAGGAATGAGTCTATATCCTTAGTGAGTGTGCTCTGAATGAATCCTCGAGTAGGAGAGTCTACTTGGGAGTTAGAGTCAGATATTTTGACAAATATCCTCACTTGTTAGTTAAGTCAGATTCTGAGGACAAAATCTTTTTAAGGGGGGGGAGGATATAACGACCCGTATATTTTTATTATTATTTAAATATGTAATTATGGAATAAATAATTAAATAAAATATTTGTGTGAGTTCAGTCCGCGGGTTATTACTCTATCACTATGTGTATGTGATTACTAGTGTATGGAATTGAATTGCATGTATAATTAATAAATTGTATGATTTTGTATTGTTGTTGAAAATGGTGTTATTGCAGTTTTATTTCCATAAATACTTGGATTGTCTCTAAAATTGTTTTTATGACTTTATAATTTCAATAATTATTTTTAGGACTTTATAAAATTGAGAAATCAATATTTCATTAATTATTTATTTTTAAATGATTTTCTGAGTGTGTTTAATAGTAAAATCCATATTTAATTATGGAAATTTTCAAAAATTATGAAACTTATATTTTAGTAAGTTCGTATTATTCTAAGAATTTTAAAATTATTTTGGGAATTTTTGAGATTAAATTCACCAGCGTTGTTGATCGTTTAATCGTCAAATGCGGGTATAAATTACGTTTCAAAACTACTTTAGAAATTTTTAAAAATTTATTTTTAATAACCTTGAATTATTTGGGATATTTTAAAATTAATTTGGTAATTTTACGGGTTATTTTTATGTGTGCGGCTGTACGTTAAGTGCGCAGAAAATGAAACAATATCAGGCCGACAATAGGAAGAGAGTACACGTATTGATATTTCAGGAATTTTCTTGCTGCGTTTCTTATTCTGGTTGGTGATAACTGTTGGGTTCCGAGGCATAAAATGCAGCGGATAAACATAAATAAAACAAAAAAAAAAATTCGAAACCCAAAAACAGGATCCATATATAATTATGGGCAGATTATGGAGATAATGAATCATACCTTTCAAGAGCTTAACTTTCACGAACTCAACGGAGATCCTAGCTATCACGCTTTGTGTCTACCTCTCGGAAAAACACCTCTATGGTATCCACACGAGCACCTCCAAGAACGTCTCATGAACTTGACTACGGAATGGATGTACTAGCCTCCTTCTTGACGATCCGAATTGCCTCTGCCTCTCTTTGTTGCTAGGGTTTTCTCAAAAAACGTACCCCCTCTTTAATCTATCATTATCTATTTTTAATGGCTGATTAAAAAGGCCCATAATAGCGAAGCCCAACCATAGTAGGTATTGGATTAAATAATAAAAATGAATTTCTATTATTTAATTAATAACTAAGTCATACTTAATTATTATGGGAAAAACATTCCTTTTAATTCGAATTTATATTATCTCAATTAAGTCTTACTTAATTATAATAAAATTCGAATAATCATCAATTAATTTAAATCCATAATTTAAATTAACTATTCCATTAAGTGCTCTATTTGTGCGACCTTATAGGCTATTATTTAATTGGCAATAATTTTATTCTGTAATAAAATTATAAACAATGAGCGGTATCTAGTAATACATCATTGTTACCCAATTAAACAATAATTAAATCGTGATTAGATAAAACCTTTCGTGATTAATGTTTTTCTTGTAATATAATCCATTTAACCATACATATTATAGATTAAACTCGAGGCATGTATTTAGTCATCATCTTCAACATTTAATTCGGGTTTACTTGATCCATGAGTATACTATCAAGACAAATCATTATTTGAGCATGGCCATGCTTTTATAGTCTCACTCAATCAAGAGGCCAATAATATCTCTCCTAATTATAGGAGGGTTAAATCCTTTATCTATCATTCATATTTCTCATACGACTCATGATATACCCGATGTCCACTTTTATCATCACCCGATCAAAAGTAACTTTTAATGTAGTCAAAGTATATTAGTCCTCGTATAGAAATATAATGATTTCAAGTCAAAGGATCGTTGCACCATTATCACTGTGAGTCTTTCTTATGACTTTATTAAACATGAAGAATCTCACCGTGGGTCTGTCCAGTATCATGTACTCTCACATGTACCTATGTATTGACTTTAGTATCCCCATACTTATAACCAATGAGATGTGGTTATCTTGTCAAACAACATACTAGTCTATCTATGTATTATTATTGTCCTATATAATAATACTCGACTAGGGACCTTTAAGAATATGATATATTATATAATCTCAAGTTCAAGTCATGTACTTAAACTATTCAATGTGTATCATGATTCTAAGGACATTTATTATGCTAACAAAATATCGCAGTAATTAAGGTCATAATAAATACATTTATTGAATGATCAACTGACATAAAGATTTAAAAGAATAATGTATTGCCTCTAGGGCACCCACACTAACAATCTCCCACTTGCACTAGAGCCAATCACCCATATATCTAATACCCATGAAACTAGTGTGACCATCGTGCTTCTGCTGCGACAAGCCTTTGGTCAGTGGGTCTGCAATGTTATCATTTGTGTGCACTTTACATATGTGTATATTATCCCTTTCATTAATCTCTCGAATAAGGTGAAATCTTCTGAGTATATGTTTGGCCCGGGAGTGTGATCTAGGTTCTTTAGCATGTGCAATGGCTCCATTATTATCGCAGTATAGATCAATGGGATCTGCGATCGATGGAACCACTCCCAAATCAGAAATGAACTTTCGAATCCAAACGGCCTCCTTAGCTGCTTCACAAGCTGCAATGTACTCAGCCTCCATTGTAGAATCAGCTACTGTTTCTTGCTTTGAACTCTTCCAGCTTACAGCACCTTCGTTTAGACAAAATACAAAACCAGACTGTGATACAGTATCATCTCTGTCTGTTTGGAAACTTGCATCGGTGTAACCTTTTACAACGATTTTTTCTTCTCCTCCATACGCCAAGAATGAATCTTTAGTTCTTTTCAGGTACTTAAGAATATTCTTGACTGTCGTCCAGTGACCTTAACCCGGATTAGACTGGTATCTGCTCGTCATGCTCAAGGCATACGAGACATGTGGGCGAGTACATACCATTGCATACATGATAGATCCAATTGTTGAAGCATATGGAACTTTATTCATGTGGTCCTTCTCATCCAATGATTTCGGACACTGGTCCTTAGAGATCGCTATCCCTTGAGACACAGGGACATATCCCCTTTTTGTATTTTGCATTCCAAAATGATGCAAAACCTTATCAATGTATGTGCTCTGACTTAGACCGATCATCCTTCTAGATATTTCTCTATAGATCCTCATTCCTAGAATGTAGGATGCCTCTCCTAAGTCTTTCATGGAGAAATTGCTCCATAACCAAGTCTTAACAGCCTTTAGAGAAGGTATGTCATTCCCCATTAGTAGTATATCATCTACATATAGTACTATGAATGCCACATAGCTCCCACTAACCTTCTTGTAAACACACGGTTCATCTTCGTTTTGAACAAAGCCATACTCTGTGACTATTTCATCAAAACGGATATTCCATCTCCTAGAGGATTGCTTCAATCCATAAATGGATCGACACAATTTACATACCTTGTCAGCATTCCTTGGATCGACAAAACCCTCAGGTTGTGTCATGTACACATCCTCTTCAAGGCTTCCATTAAGGAAGGCTGTTTTGACATCCATTTGCCAGATTTCATAATCATGGAATGCTGCAATGGCAAGTAAAATCCTTATAGACTTGACCATAGCCACTGGTGAGAAAGTTTCATCATAGTCAATACCATAAATTTGTTTGAAACCTTTTGCAACCAGCCTAGCTTTATAGGTCTGAACATTTCCATCCATGCCCTTTTTCTTCTTAAAAACCCATTTGCACCCTATGAGTTTTACCCCTTCAGGTGGATCAACCAAAGTCTATACTTGGTTTTCGTACATGGAATCTATCTCGGATTTCATGGCTTCAAGCCATCTCTTAGAGTCTGGACTGTTCATAGCATCTTGGTATGTGAGAGGCTCATCTTCATCTATGAGCATCAAATCACCACGCTAAGTCATGAGAAATCCATATCTCTCTGGCTCATGGCGAAATCTACCAGATCTACGAACAACATGTGTTTGTTGAGCATTATCATTATTCTGCTCTTGTTCCACTTCAGGTTCAATGCTATTTTGCGGTTCTCGATCTTCATTGAGATCTATAGTTCTCCCACTATTTCTTTTGGAAATAAAATCTCTTTCCATGAAGACTGCATCTCGAGCAATAAACACTTTCTGCTCAGAAGGACTATAAAAATAATACGCCTTTGTTTCATTAGGGTATCCTACAAAAATGTACTATTCGGATTTAGGTCCAAGCATGTCAGATTCTTGACGTTTCACAAACGCCTTACATCCCCAAACTTTCATAAAGTTCATGTCTGACCGTTTCTCCTTCCATATCTCATATGGAGTCTTTTGAACCTTCTTAGTAGGAACACGGTTAAGTGTGAAAGCCGTTGTTTCTAGAGCGTAACCCCAGAAACTAATTGGAAGATCTGCATGACTCATCATCGATCGCACCATGTCCAACAAGGTACGATTTCTCCTCTCTGAAACTCCATTCCATTGAGGTGTTCCTGGTGGAGTGAGTTGTGATACAATACCACACTCTTTCAAATACTCTCTAAATTCGGTGCTTAAGTATTCACCCCTACGATCGGATCGTAAGATCTTAATACTTGCATCTCCGCCAATTTGCTTCTCTACTTCAACCTTGTATTCTTTAAATTTTTCAAAAGAATCGGATTTGTTCTTCATAAGATATACATATCCATATCTACTGAAATCATCAGTAAATGTTATGAAGTAGTAGTAGCCTTATCTAGCCATTACACGTATTGGACCACATACATCACTATGTATTAGCTCCAGACGTTTAGTGGCCCTTTGACCCTTACCAGTGAAAGGGACTTTAGTCATCTTACCAAGCAAACAAGATTCGCATTCTTGGTATGATTCAAAATCAAACTTATCCAAGTATCCATCCTTATATAATTTGGATATGCGTTTCTCATTTATGTGGCCTAGACGACAATGCCAGAGGTATGTTTGATTTGAGTCATTCATTTTAAGTCGTTTTTCTATATTACAGACAGGATTATCTAAATCAAGAATATATAAACCATTAAATAAACGCGCAACACCATAGGTTAAATCATTCAAAGCAAAAGAGCAACTGTTGTTCTTTATTGGAAACGAAAAACCTTTCTTGTCCAAACAAGAAACAGAAATAATGTTTCTGCGAATCGCAGGCACGTAAAAGCAGTCTTCTAGTTCTAAAACAAGCCCAGAGGGCATAGATAAATAATAAGTCCCTACAGCTAAAGCAGTAACTTTTGCTCCATTGCCTACTCTTAGGTCCACTTCTCCCTTAGCCAAAGTTCTACTTCTCTGCAGGCCCTGCACATTTATACAAATGTGAGAAGCACATCCAGTATTAAATACCCAAGATGTAGAAATAGACAAATTGACTTCTATAACATAAATACCTGATCCAGAAATCTGAACTGCTTTCTTTTTCTTCAGATCCTCCAAGTAAATTGGACAGTTTCTCTTCCAGTGAATCTTTCTTACAGTAGTGACATTCACCCTTGGCCACACCACCTTTAGGCTTTAAAGCCTGTTTGGGACCTGACTTTGGCTTGGGTGTAGAATCAGATCCAATCTTCTTCTTACCCTTCCACTTGCCCTTCCCTTTGGCCTTACCTTTATTTACCATCAGTATGGGAGCAGGTTCAGCTGTCTTCATGTTGGTCTCATATATTCTCAACATATGCAACAATTCAGTAGGTGTTTTGTCAAATTCATTAATATTGTAGTTCACAACAAACTGAGTGAATTTGTTGTTCAAAGAATTCATGATTAGGTCAATACCAGTTTCCGGACCAATCGGGAAACCCAAAGTTTCAAGGTACTCAATTGTTAGGTCCCAATTTGTTTGTAGAAGGGGGGGTTGAATGCAAACAATACCGTTTAGTCGAATAAAATGCGGAATAAAATTGTGAAACAAAATTCAAGTTAAATAAAACTTTTATTAAACTTGAAAGGTGTTACAACTACGGTATCGGTTACAAGGGATTAATCTCAAATCAATTATTACAAATCTAGAATAAATTCGACATGAACTTTTTCTATTTTTGTAATTAAAAGATCAAATGCTAAATGCGATTTGAGATTAAGTTCTAGGGATTTTAATCCGCTAGATTGATACAAAAGAACAAGAGAGTGATTTCTAGTTGATTGGATTTAACTTTACAAGCTAGAAATTGTAATCTTGAATTAGCAGATAAGATGAAATATTTGGCTGCTTGTTCTCTTTTTGTTCTTGGCTTCTGTTTGATTGCTCTCTGTATGTGTGTAAGTCAATTGGATTCTTCTGCTTCTATTTAATCAACACAGCCGAGATCAAAATGAACTGGTATGACAATCATTTGTCCAATAATACTTTCGGTGTGACAATCTTTTAGAGCTAGCAAGACAATCAAAATGAACTAGCAAGACTTTCGGTATGACTATTGATTGTCATACCGATTGTCATATTAGTTCAAATGAAATTGTCTTACTGAATTAATAAGTGATTTTAATCTAAATAATAATTCTATCAAGACAATCAACTGAATTAGCATGACTTTCGGTATGACTATCAATTATCATACTGATTGTCATACTAGTACAATCAGTTGTCTTTTTAGAATTAAAACAGATTTTAACCAATTAAAATTCTGAAAAACCTTAATATTAATTCAGAATTAATTAATCAATTAATTTAATTAATCAAATAAATTAATCTTTGCAGATATAATTTATTTTCATAATTAAATTATATGACTTAATTAATTAATAGAGAATTAATACTAACCCTGAGCAGCATCCATTCTTCTGACAATCTTCTGAAAGTCACTGAGACTTATGAATCAATTCCGCCACTTCAATGCTGACACTCGATGTACTGTCTGGTTCATGAGTGACTAACTTTCGTGACGTTTCTTCATGTCTTGACTTTGTTGTTCTGATTGAATCCTTGTAATAAATGATACCTTGACGAGATCTCTGTCATTTGATTAAATCCACGATCTTGATTTATATCACTGAGGCATGATCAAATTCTTGAACTTCTTCCAGTGAATCTTCAAGTCTGCAGATGAACAATGTTTCTTTATTCTTTGACAGATGTTACTTTGTGAGATCTCTCTGATGATTGATCCACTATTTACTTATTACATTCTTATTTGAGTTGAGTTAAATACTCGAATAAACGAGTAGGCTATGACATATGCCTTTCATCAATATAACCAATCATTAGACTATTTAACATTTAACATTTTCCAGATTCCAAATGAAATTTACAAGTGAATACAAGATAGATGTTCCTCTAGCCTGAACATATAACTACATTAGACTATCTTGATTCATAAAGCTCTAATCATATTACATTGAGTTTTGAGCTAATTGACTTCAGTTGTCTTCTCTTCTGACTTCACCTTCTTCTAAATCTTGAAGCAATTCCTTGTCAAAGACACGATCCTTTTCTGAAGTGAAGCTTGCAGGTCTGACTGGTTGAACTCCAACTGACTTCAACTTATTCTTGAGTTGATTGTACCTTTTAACATTCTTTTCACAATAAGCTTGAATCAAGTCAGCAGCTTGAGTCTTCAACATGGATGAATATCCAGCAGTTCTCAAATGATGTTCCATCCAGACCAGATGCTTAGCTGAGTAGTCTTTAAGAGATTGTACATCTAGCTGACAGATTTGAAGACAATCAGACTTAAAGAATCTCACCTGATGAGGATTGTTGACCACTTGAGGACTAGCCCTGCTGGCAAACTCTTTAAGCCTTTCTCGAAGAACTTCATTCAATTCTGAGCTTCTTTTGACTTTGTTTAAAAGAGTCCAAATCTCTGACAAAGAACGATTCTCAAATAGATGAAGTGACACCTTGAATGATCCTTCACTCTGACAATATACAAAAATGCTCATCTCATTTAGGGATCTATCAAAAGCAGCTGTGATCCTTGAGACTTCAGTCTTGATAGCATTCATGTACATGTCATTGTTAGGATTTGAGATTTCCAGCTTGTCAAGAAGATGTAGGAACTGCCTATCATTGTTAGTGCTCAGCTGAGGCATATCAAGTACTCTCCTAGCTTCATCCCATTTTTCACCAATCTTTAGTCTGATATCTCTTCTCCTTTCTTGAGCCTTAATGTCATGAAGACGTTGCTTTTGAAGAGTTTTTGTTCTTTGTATGTCTTTCCTCCTGTCAATGATCTGAGAGACCTTCTTGAGTTCAGCTTCTTTTCTTAGCATCTCTGACTGCTCTTTCTGAAATTCTTTCTCAAACATAGGATCCACTGTATCTTCCTCTTCCCAATCTTCAAAATCACTTTCCTCTTCAGCTTCAAATAACCCATCTTTATCTTCCTGAACTGGTTCAGTGGGAATGTCAAAAATATCAAAGTCATCCTGTTCTCCACTGTAGTAGACATCATCAGCCTTTCCTTTGTTTCCAGCAGAGGTATCTTTTTCCTTCCCTTTGGCACTACTCCCTTTCTTCTCCCCCTTAGTTGAGGGATCCTCTACTGACTTTCCTTTGGAACCTCTATCACCTCCAGAGCCTGATCCTCCACCAGACGGTCCTTCAAAATAAGCTCTTTGTTCTTCATTAGGGCAATGAGAATTCTTGATCATGTAATATAGGTGCTTCATCCCTTCATTGAGATGTTCCATGCCCGTCTCTATCTTTAGAAATCTTGAGGAGTCCAGTGAATGATTCATCTCAACGAGGTCTTCAAGAGAAGTCATTCTTGTATGTAGAGAGCAGAAGTTGGATATGTCATCAGCTGATAAATTTGGAGTGTCCTGAATAGAATTGAGCTTTGGTATTACAGTGGTCTTTAGATCTGAGATGTCATTCCTTATGATTGCAAGCTGATTGTTGACAGAGGTGGAAGAAGAAGACCGTTCAACCACTTGTGCTTTGAATGCTTGAGCTTCAGCTTGGCTTTTAGCAAGTTCTTCTTTTAGGGCAGCAATCTGAGCTAACAGGTTTACAGTATCAGTGTCTGTGTGTGCTCTCACCTGAATTTCACTCGTGTTTGGTTCACTCATCTCACGTGCATGTGTTTCTCTCAATATAATTGCTCGTGAGGAGTCTTCCAGTTGCTGTTCTTCTGTACCTGCATTAAAAATCACCCTAGCCTCTTCAAGAGAGGTCAGTGGTGGTGCAATGGGAATTCGCGAGTCCCGATCCTCAGTCAAACCTATCAAATCTTTTGGAATTGATGTCTGAATTGCTTCAGGGATAGATTGACCGAGTTGCCCTCCACTTTCTCCAGATAAATCTGTGAGTGGAGAATCCCATAAGGGAGCCAGAGGTGTTGGATCTGGGAGGGGAGAAAATGACTCTATTAAAGATGGCGGAGAGTCAGATTTTCCCTCTGAAGCATGTGACTGCTCTTCTGCCGTAACTATGGCAGGCACTGTAACCGACTCTACGTGCACTCCTCGCTGTGTGTCCTGAGTATGAGCTGGGGAAGTGTATGGTTCCATTGTGAGTAATGGAATTGTGCTTGACTCAGTACAAGATGCCATGGCCCTATGGCGAATTTCAATAGATGCATCCTGTTAAGAGAATGCCTCTAGTAACTGTTCATTGGCCATTTCAAAGTCCATGTCCTGTTGGGAGGACAAGGATGGGCTTTCAGATGCCTCAGAATATGTTCTTCTTTTCTTAGGAGGAGGCAGAGCTGAGGGTTCACTCATATTTAACAATGTACTACTTCCTAGTAATCTCCTGGGTAACATTTTAGACAGTGGGGGAGAGGGTGAGATAGAATGAGACTCTGTGTTTGGCTCTATGACCTGGGATTGAAGCTGTGGTTCTACAACTTCATGGTCAGCCCTATCAACCACTGGGGGTCTTTCAACAGAAGTAGGAAGAGAGTGAGAGTGAGGAATTACTACCTGTAATGGAAGAGCCTGGGTGGCTTGAACCACTGGAGGTTGAGGTTGCTGTTCATGGCCGGGAAGATTGAAAATAGGTAAGGGAATATAATTGGCCATGAAAGCAGATACAAGTACTGGAACTTGCATAAATTTGAAGGTTGTGTCTTGGCGAGTGTAAATCTTTTTGCTAACTGGAGGGGGTTCAGTTACAGCAGAGTTAGCAAAAAGGGCTTTGTGTTCAGGGGTGAGTAGATGATCTGCTATAAGCATGAGAAAACGAGCATAGTAACATGATACCCTACGATTTGTAGAATGATCACGTAAAGCAGAAGTTAGACGTCTCAAGAGAATGGGAAAAAGTAGTTTGCCAAAATTGATCCTTTGATTGAAAACAACCGCAAGACCAATATACTGCAGAGTGGAAGTGATGTTATGAAAATTGGATTTTGTGCAGTTGGCAAACACTTTAGAAAGTGTATCGAAGAAAATATCCCATTCAGACACCAAATTTGATTTAGAAAGTTTGGTTAAATTGATCACCCCCTGATAGTGAATAGCATTGAAAAAATTTGTGATATCATTTTCAGAGGGTAAATTACAGAAATTGTCTAGTGGAAAATTTAACGCACGATTGACGACTGTTTCATCAACTACATACTGTGTGTTTGCGATGGTGAATGAAAAAGATTTTGAATCATCGGCCACAGTAGAAGTTGTGCAAATCAGTCTAAGTAGATCGACGTTTAAAATCACATTTGATTTAATAGCAGAGCTAACAATCGAATGGTCATTTAAAAATCTAATCCATGGCTTAAATTTTTCAACATCACATTTTTCCGGATTAAAATAACCAACCTGATTATGCGCGACAATTTGGAAATTGAGAGCCATTTAAAATAATAATAAGACACACGCTTTTCAGAATTTTAAGAATAATATTAAGAAAATTCGAATTAATTAAATTAATTTAATAATTCGAATTAAATTAATTATAATCGAAAAATTTAGACAGAAATGTATCTCGTTAAAATTCCTAACTCACAAACACAGTTTTGACAAACCAAAAGACACAAATCAGAAATTGAAAATAAAAATAAAAAGGTCAAAATCAACAAACACAAATTGAATTTGAAGGGGCAAACTGATTTTTATTGATTTTGTTTTTATTTAAGAAAAATCCAACAGCACCTCTGTATATATATACTTGTATGTATATATCACAAAGTGATGAATTAGTTTGCTGAGTAAAAACTCGAGCAAGGAAATAGCAGAATGTTGGTTTTAGTTCGAAGAGAGAGAAGAGAGAAAATGAGGAAGAAACTGTTCGAAATTTTTTTTGAAATGAACTGAAACTGTTGTGATGGTTTAAAACAAAACAACAAACGCCTTTATATAACAGCTGGTATGACAATCCGGGATTGTCATACCGATTGTCATACCAGGCAAAAGAAGGAAAATAAAAACAATAGAATAAATATTAAAATTATAATTGGTATGACAATCTGATAGTCATACCGATTGTCATACCAGGCAAAATAAAATAAAATAGATATATATAATGTTTATAACTGGCAAGACAATCGATAGTCATACCGATTGTCTTGCCAGTATAAACTATACCGACATATTCAAACATATACAAACATATACTGAAATGACTTTCAGCAAGATAATTCAATTGTCTTGCCGATTGTCATTGCAGTAGAAAATAAAATAAAAGGAACAGACTAGTATATATGTACTGAAACTATATTACAAAATAGTAAAACTGAAATAAAAACTTATAATTTTTACAGAAACAAAGACAATATTTCAGAATTAATTATTTTTATTCCAAAAATAGATTTCTGTTGAATTTTAGCAAATAAAATTCATAGAAAAACATTTTTAGAGGAAATAAAATATTCTGAGATATTTTAAATTAACAAGTAGGGAAAATAAAAAAAAAAGATAAGATAATATATATTACATAGAAATAAGCAAGAAATATGATAAAATGATAAAATAAATTTGCAAATGAATTTTTCATTTATGAAAAATTCATTTGTAAATTCATTCAAGAACAGATCCCAGATATTAACTAAATTAATCACTAAAACTATTCAACATGCCCAATTTACCAACTAATCCGGTAAATGTGGATTCGTCAAGTGGTTTAGTGAAAATATCTGCTATTTGTTCTTCTGTTGGAACAAAAAATAGTTCAACAGTACCATTCATGACGTGCTCTCTAATAAAATGATACCTGATGTCAATGTGCTTTGTCCTCGAGTGCTGCACAGGGTTGTTGGTGATGGCTATTGCACTTGTGTTGTCACATAAAATAGGAATCTTGTTCAATACAGAGCCATAGTCTCGTAGTTGGTTCCTAATCCACAAGATCTGAGCACAGCAGATTCCAGCAGCAATATATTCAGCCTCGGCCGTTGAGTTGGAAACTGTTTGCTGTTTCTTGCTGTACCATGAGACTAGCCTGCTTCCTAGGAATTGACAACTTCCTGAGGTGCTTTTCCTATCAACAACACTTCCTGCATAATCTGAATCTGTATATCCGACAAGGTTAAAACCAGATTCTTTAGGGTACCAAATACCTAGATTTGGTGTTCCCTTAAGATATCTTAAGATTCGTTTAACAGCAACGAGATGAATATCTCTAGGATCCGCTTGGAACCTTGCACATAAACATGTAGCATACATAATATCTGGTCTACTTGCAGTAAGATAGAGTAACGAGCCAATCATACCTCTGTAGCTTGTGACATCTACCTTAATGGAGTTTTCACATGGTCCAAGCTTGACAGCTGTAGTTGATGGAGTCCTTGCTGATGCAGAATCCTCTAGATTGTACTTTTTGAGGAGTTCCTTGAGATACTTGGATTGACAAATAAATGTTCCATCTAACCTTTGATTTACTTGTAATCCAAGAAAGAACTTCAGCTCTCCCATCATGCTCATTTCAAACTTGCTGTGCATTAACTTAGCAAATCTCTTACAGAGATTATCATTAGTAGACCCAAATATTATATCATCCACATAGACTTGGACTAATATAGTATCATTCTTATGTTTTTTAGAAAAGAGATTTTTGTCTATGACACCTCTAATAAAGCTATTTTCAATAAGAAATTCAGAGAGAGTGTCATACCATTTTCTTGGAGACTGTTTTAGCCCATAGATAGCCTTGAAAAGAAAGAAGACAAAATCCAAATGATCTGGATCTTCAAAACCAGGAGGTTGCTCTACATATACCTCTTCATCCAGCTTTCCATTCAGAAAGGCGCTCTTGACATCCATTTGATAAACTTTAAAGTTTGAAAATGCTGCGAATGCCAGAAATATCCTAATGGCCTCAAGTCTAGCCACTGGAGCATAGGTTTCATCATAATCAATACCTTCAGCTTGAGAATACCCTTTAGCTACCAGTCTTGCCTTGTTTCTTGTAACCACACCATCTTCATCTAGTTTATTCCTGAATACCCACCTAGTACCAACAGCTTTCTTGTGTACAGGCCTAGGTACCAGTTTCCAGACTTGTTGACTTTCAAACTGATTGAGTTCATCTTGCATAGCAATCACCCAATCTCGATCAGACAGTGCTTCTTCAATTTTCTTAGGTTCCATCTCAGAAAGAAATCCTGAGAACAGACACTCATTTTGAGTAGCACGTCTAGTTCTGACTCCAACATCTGGATCACCAATAATCAACTCAAAAGGGTGAGCTTTATTCCAGACAATCTGTCTTGGAAGATGTGATCTTGATGATTCGCCTTGAAATTCATTGTGATGTTGTGTCCTACTAGATGATCCTTCAGCATCTCCCCCTGAGTTGTTGCCATGTTGACTTGAAGATTCTCCGTCAGTAGCAGTGGTATCTCCATTGTTGCCAAAGTTTCCATCACTATTACCTTGAGTATCATTAGGATTAACAGGTTCTTCACCAGCAACAACCTCAGGTTCTTGACCATGTTCTGATTCTGAATCTGACGTATCATCAAACTTCAGTTTCTCAGAAGGATCTTCAGTTTGGATACTAGGGAGTTTAGTGTCATCAAATGTAACATTGACACTTTCAGTTACTTTGTGTTGATCAATGATATACACTCTATATGATCTTCTTCCATATCCAACAAAAATACCCTCATATGCCTTTGCCTCGAACTTACCACGACGATCATCTCCATCCTTGAGCACAAAGCATCTGGCACCAAATACATGAAAGTATTTGATAGAAGGTTTCTGTTCATTCAAAATCTCATAAGGAGTTTTCATGAAGTCTTTGTTGATTAGAGTTCGATTCTGAGTATAACATGCAGTATTGACAGCTTCAGCCCAAAAGTACATTGGAAGACCTGATTCATTTAACATCGTTCTTGCAGCTTCAATCAATGTACGATTCTTCCTTTCTACCACTCCATTTTGCTGAGGGGTTCTAGGAGCTGAAAATTGTCTGGTAATCCCTTTGTCTGTACAGAATCCATTGAGAAGTGTATTCTTGAATTCTGTCCCATTATCTGACCTTATTGCTCTAACAGGGACGTTAGAATCTAACTCAATCATCTTGATATGATCAATCACAACTTGTGGTGTTTCATCCTTAGAGTGAAGAAATAAAACCCACGTATACTTGGAATAGTCATCAACTATCACAAGACAGTAACACTTCTTTGACATAGAAAGGATATTAACTGGACCAAATAAATCCATGTGCAATAATTGCAGAACACCAGTTATGGAAGATGTGTCAGTGCCTTTGTGACTTGCTTTCTTTGACTTTCCTTTCTGGCAAGCCTCACATAGTCCTTCTGGAGAGAATTCCAGCTGAGGCAGACCTCTTACCAATTCTCTTTTGACAAGAGAATTCATTGTTTTGAAATTGAGATGGGAAAGTCTCTTGTGCCATAGCCAACTCTCATCTGACGATGCCTTTGCATAGAAACAATTGACTTCAAGATTGCTTCCAGAGTTCATGTCAGCTACGAACAGATTTTCTTTCTGGATTCCCATTAAGGAGGGTTTTTCACTTTTCTTGTGCAGAATCTGACACTTCAGCTTGTCGAATAAAACATTGTAGCCGTTGTCACAGAACTGACTAATGCTAAGCAGATTGTGTTCAAGTCCTTGCACAACATATACATTTTCAATGATAACATTTCTAGCTTGCAAACAGCCATATCCCTCCGTTAAACCTTTGCTGTTATCTCCAAAGGTAACCACTGGGCCAGCTTTCTCAACCACATTTGATAGCAGGGCTCTATCTCCGGTCATATGTCTTGACGATCCGCTGTCAAGAATCCACACTACCGGTTGTACCTGTTTAATGCCCTCTTTTCTTGACGATGAGGTGCTTGCATCACTAGCCATGAGAGCAAGATTCCCAACTTCTTCATCTTCACTGTCAGTATCATCCCAGCTTCTTCCCTTTGCCAGGTACGCCCTTTCAGATTTACTCTTCTGATTAGAATCGTAAGAGTTCTTCCTAGCTTGTTTTAGCTTCCTGCATTTTGTGGCAAAGTGTCCCAACTCATTACAGTTGAAGCATCGAATGGTGCTTCGATCAACCATCCCTGTTTTATACCCACCACTGCTGGTGTTAGAGGATGAAGATCCACCTTTCTGGAATCTGTTGTAGTTGGACTTGTACTTGAACTTGGGATTCCTTTTGAATCTGACATTTGAGAATCTCTTGACGATCAGGGCCATTGACTCATCCTCCAATTGCTCAAGTTCTTCCAAGGAATAATAATCATCTCCTGATTGATTTGTAGTAGGAGAATCAAATTCTGCTACTATCACATTATCTTCAACCTTGGAAGACTGTACCATTCTTTCTGACTGTTGAGATTGTTGTTGATATTGTGGTTGTTGTTGTTGTTCATCAGCTACTAGAGCAGTAGACGTGCTGACCACTCTTCCTTTCCCGTAAACTTCCTTCTGCTGAATCTGCTCCAACTCATAAGTCTTTAACACACCATAGAGCCTTTCCAAAGAAATCTCACTCAGATCTCTTGCTTCTCTTATGGCAGTGATTCTATGTTCGAGATGAGTTGGCAGTGTTAAAAGGAACTTTTTGTTGACCTCCCTGATGGAATAGTATTTACCATTAATGTTCAGGTTGTTGATCAATGCATTGTACCTCTCAAACACTTCACTGATTCCTTCTCCTGGATTTGATTTGAAATATTTATATTCAGAGGTTAGGATTTCTAATTTGTTCTCCCTAACTTCCTCTGTGCCTTCATTAATAATCTCAATAGTTTCCCAGATATGTTTGGAATCTTTACAATTCATCACATGTCTATTCATCAGGGGATTAAGGGAATCTACTAAGATTAATTGAAGGCTAGCATCCAGGGAAGCTTCTTCTATTTCAGCAGGAGAGAAGTCCTCAGGATCCTTCACATAAGTTCTCGCTTTGGTGATCACCACATCATTTTCTATTACCTCTGGTTCCATAACCATAGGAATTTTTGGACCCTTCTTCAAAACTTGCAAATATTTGGGATTAGCAACCTGTAAAAACAGTAGCATCTTCTTCTTCCACATAACATAATTTTCTTTATCGAAAAGTGGAATTTTAACGGTTCCAACTTTTTGTGTAGTCATTATGAATTTTTTTGAGTGAATAAAAAATTCAAGAAGTGAAAGAAACACAAAAGTCTAGGATCTAGATTTGTACGTTAATCAGAAGGCTCTGATACCAATTGTTAGGTCCCAATTTGTTTGTAGAAGGGGGGGTTGAATGCAAACAATACCGTTTAGTCGAATAAAATGCGGAATAAAATTGTGAAACAAAATTCAAGTTAAATAAAACTTTTATTAAACTTGAAAGGTGTTACAACTACGGTATCGGTTACAAGGGATTAATCTCAAATCAATTATTACAAATCTAGAATAAATTCGACATGAACTTTTTCTATTTTTGTAATTAAAAGATCAAATGCTAAATGCGATTTGAGATTAAGTTCTAGGGATTTTAATCCGCTAGATTGATACACAAGAACAAGAGAGTGATTTCTAGTTGATTGGATTTAACTTTACAAGCTAGAAATTGTAATCTTGAATTAGCAGATAAGATGAAATATTTGGCTGCTTGTTCTCTTTTTGTTCTTGGCTTCTGTTTGATTGCTCTCTGTATGTGTGTAAGTCAATTGGATTCTTCTGCTTCTATTTAATCAACACAGCCGAGATCAAAATGAACTGGTATGACAATCATTTGTCCAATAATACTTTCGGTGTGACAATCTTTTAGAGCTAGCAAGACAATCAAAATGAACTAGCAAGACTTTCGGTATGACTATTGATTGTCATACCGATTGTCATATTAGTTCAAATGAAATTGTCTTACTGAATTAATAAGTGATTTTAATCTAAATAATAATTCTATCAAGACAATCAACTGAATTAGCATGACTTTCGGTATGACTATCAATTGTCATACCGATTGTCATACTAGTACAATCAGTTGTCTTTTTAGAATAAAAACAGATTTTAACCAATTAAAATTCTGAAAAACCTTAATATTAATTCAGAATTAATTAATCAATTAATTTAATTAATCAAATAAATTAATCTTTGCAGATATAATTTATTTTTATAATTAAATTATATGACTTAATTAATTAATAGAGAATTAATACTAACCCTGAGCAGCATCCATTCTTCTGACAATCTTCTGAAAGTCACTGAGACTTATGAATCAATTCCGCCACTTCAATGCTGACACTCGATGTACTGTCTGGTTCATGAGTGACTAACTTTCATGACGTTTCTTCATGTCTTGACTTTGTTGTTCTGATTGAATCCTTGTAATAAATGATACCTTGACGAGATCTCTGTCATTTGATTAAATCCACGATCTTGATTTATATCACTGAGGCATGATCAAATTCTTGAACTTCTTCCAGTGAATCTTTAAGTCTGCAGATGAACAATGTTTCTTTATTCTTTGACAGATGTTACTTTGTGAGATCTCTCTGATGATTGATCCACTATTTACTTATTACATTCTTATTTGAGTTGAGTTAAATACTCGAATAAACGAGTAGGCTATGACATATGCCTTTCATCAATATAACCAATCATCTTCAGAACATGTGGGCCAACTGGTTCACTTGCCCCTTGTTTGCAATTAAAAAGTGACTTACTCGTGTTGAACCTTTCTTGACGAGTTTGGCTTGCAAACATGATTTGCAAGTGCTCATTGATAGTATATGCATCCATATGCACATGCTGTCTTTGAAGCTCAGCACTCATAGTTGCCAACATAAGACATGCAACATCATTTACATCATTCTCATCCCTTGTGTGTGCTACTCGTTCATCAGCAGTAGCACCCTCAAGAAGGGGGCTTGTAGGAGGAATATCAATGACATGAAGCTTGCGCTCCTGCCTGAGGACAATCCTCAAATTCCTCTGCCAGTCTAGGAAGTTGTTTCCTCCTGTCAGCTTGTCCTTCTCAAGGACTGAACGTACGGATAGTGTGTTTGTGTTGTTTGCCATTACTCAGTATCTACAATAATAAAAGCGCAAAATAAACATTAGATAGTCTGAGTTAAAATTTTATCTTCATATGATTATGATATATTCATAATATATCTCCCACTATTTTTTATCAAATTAATAGCCCTAACTATTAATTCGGAAAGTATATCCCATAAATCTTTCTAGTGAGCCAAGATCCATATTTCGTCATGTCCTAAGTCAACCACTGGTATCCTTAAAACATGATTATTTTGGTAGACAATAGTTGTCAATTATATCATATATAATTCTTGGATAATTTGGTGAACAATAATTGATCTTATTTATCTAATAGATTTTTAACCAAACTCTATGCTTCTAAGTTCATAATAGTTGAATATAACCGTTTATATTCACCTTATTATGATGACTCAGTTAAGTTAGACCCAATGATACAACGTCCGTATATAACCGTTTATATTCGTCGCATTTCACCACGATAGATAGGAGTCCCCTGCCACTGACAGCCCTTCCCCTTATCGATCTAGGATTCAATGAGTGTTCATTCATTGGAAAGCATCTGATTAAAACTTAATATTTTTACTTAGGGATTTTTAATTTAGAATGATCATGATCCCATCATAAAAAGATTTCCAATTTTTCCTTGAATAAAATACTTCAAATCAATACTCATCAATGGTTTGATTTCCAGGTAGTGGGGGAGTCACATCGGTCTCGCTTAAAACCCACAGCCTTACAAGTTCTATGAACCCGTTGTTGACAAAATCGCCCCATGTCAGAAATAAAGAAAATTCGTATTTTATTCCGTGTTTCATAAACACGAGAATCTCATGATCGTTTGTTAATTTTAAATCTTGAGTCGTTACAGATTTTATCTTGTTTAAAGGCATGGCATGGGTGATGTATCTAATACATACATGCATCATTAATCTAATTAAAACATGCATTTTCTACTCTACACATACTATTTATACATCATATGAAAAGTGCGTAAAGTAAACGTGCAATAGTCATGGCCCAATCATATGTGATCTTTTCAGGCTAAAGAAAAGATTAAGGTCAATCTATGGTATAAAAATAACTATTACATATGTCTTCTCTATTGCTTCCATTGTCTCCTTGGCCTCCATAGGATGCCTCCTTGTTCCCTTGTCCTTCTTGGATGTTACATTAAGAATTATACTAATGAACTTACAAAAGAACTCGAGTTACATTCGAGATAAAACAACTACAAATAGAAAACGACATGCAAGTCGTATTTATTACAAACCAAAAGAATAAACCATTACAACTAAGGTCTTAAGGCCATAACTATGCACCATGCTCAAGTAACCATTAAAGAACATGATAGATCATATAAAGATGACATACTATTTATCACTTATCATGATCCAGTCAAGAATAATAAATAAGTAAAGCATATGTCATAATCACAAGTTAAAAACGAAACCCTAAACATGCGGAAATTTTTGCAAAATCAAGTATCAGAATACTAGCAAAACATGTATCAGAATACTATTCCAGAAGCATGTATCAGTATACACACGATCCATATCCTAGTTACCAAAAACATGTATCAGTATACATATTTTAAGAGATCGCATACATATGAGTTATGGCAGATCTTAAACATACTAGTATCATCATATAAATCATTAACAGATTCATCATATCATTCATATAACATAACTGTTATCATGGCAGACTCATATAACATAACTGTTATCATGGCAGACTCATCACACATGCATATTTATAAAAATACAGTAAACACGTAACCAAATCAGCCCCTTATACACGTAGCTCTGATACCATTGTTGGGTTCCGAGGCATAAAATGCAGCGGATAAACGTAAATAAAACAAAAAAAAATATCGAAACCCAAAAACAGGATCCATGTATAATTATGGGCAGATTATGGAGATAACGAATCATACCTTTCAAGAGCTTAACTTTCACGAACTCAACGGAGATCCTAGCTATCACGATTTGTGTCTACCTCTCGGAGAAACAACTCTATGGTATCCACACGAGCACCTCCAAGAACGTCTCACGAACTTGACTACGGAATGGATGTACTAGCCTCCTTCTTGACGATCCGAATTGCCTCTACCTCTCTTTGTTGCTAGGGTTTTCTCAAAAAATGTACCCCCTCTTTAACCTATCATTATCTATTCATAATGGCTGATTAAAAAGGCCCATAACAGCAAAGCCCAACCTAGTAGGTATTGGATTAAATAATAAAAATGAATTTCTATTATTTAATTAATAACTAAGTCATACTTAATTATTATGGGCAAAAACATTCCTTTTAATTCGAATTTATATTATCTCAATTAAGTCTTACTTAATTATAATAAAATTCGAATAATCATCAACTAATTTAAATCCATAATTTAAATTAACTATTCCATTAAGTGCTCTATTTTTGCGACCCTATAGGCTATTATTTAATTGGCAATAATTTTATTCTCTAATAAAATTATAAACAATGAGCGGTATCTAGTAATACATCATTGTTACCCAATTAAACAATAATTAAATCGTAATTAGATAAAACCTTTCGTGATTAATGTTTTTCGTGTAATATAATCCCTTTAATCATACATATTATAGATTAAACTCGAGGCATGTATTTAGTCATCCTCTTCAACATTTAATCCGGGTTTACTTGATCCATGAATAGACTATCAAGATAAATCATTATTTGAGCATGGCCATGCTTTTATAGTCTCACTCAATCAAGAGGCCAATAATATCTCTCCTAATTATAGGAGGGTTAAATCCTTTATCTATCATTCATATTTCTCATACGACTCATGATATACCCGATGTCCACTTTTATCATCACCCGATCAAAAGTAACTTTTAATGTAGTCAAAGTATATTAGTCCTCGTATAGAAATATAATGATGTCAAGTCAAAGGATCGTTACACCATTATCACTGTGAGTCTTTCTTATGACTTTATTAAACATGAAGAATCTCACTGTGGGTCTGTCCAGTATCATGTACTCTCACATGTACCTATGTATTGACTTTAGTATCCCCATACTTATAACCAATGAGATGTGGTTATCTTGTCAAACAACATACTAGTCTATCTATGTATTATTATTGTCCTATATAATAATACTCGACTAGGGATTTTTAAGAATATGATATATTATGTAATCTCAAGTTCAAGTCATGTACTTAAACTATACAATGTGTATCATGATTCTAAGGACATTTATTATGCTAACAAAATATCGCAGTAATTAAGGTCATAATAAATACATTTATTGAATGATCAACTGACATAAAGATTTAAAAGAATAATGTATTGCCTCTAGGGAACCTACACTAACAATAACAGCTTACAAAAAAATAAAATAATAAAATAAAGACTGATAAATACAATCATCCTTATCTCTTTATTCCTCCATCTCCCTGTTCTCTCTTTCTTCTCCACCAGAATCTCTTGGCTCTCCCTCTCGCCGGAATCTCTCGGTTCTGTCTACTCTCCCTTCTATTTCCCCTCTCTTTTCTTCCCTTCTCTCTTCCTTCCTTCTTTCGCCACTGTTGTGCCCAGTTCCAGTGGCTTTTCGCCGCGCCTTGGTGTTCTCAGGTTGCTGCCGTTTCTTTTGATTCGGGTTGGTGCGTGTATATATATGTATATGTGCGGATGTGATGTTTGTTTCTCTTTTTCTGCCGCCACCCCTCACGGTTTTCCGGTGAGGATGGCGGCGCGTGGCCGCTATATTATTGCGGTTCCGTTGCTTGTCCTATTTTTGTTGACTGTTTTGTTTTGATTATGCTATTGTCCGGCTCGATTACTGTTGGATTAAATTTTTATTACTCTTGTAATACTTGACTGACTCTGTGAAATAAACTATTCGGTATTCGTGAGATTTAATTTTATTAATCGGTAGAATTTGCGTTGGAAATCCAAAATTGTTCGGGTACCCGCGAATTTTACCTCCGTCGGCGATAAGCCTCGGCGAGCCGACAGTGGACGGTGATGACGTTGTTCTGATTCCTACAAATAAATAAAAATAAAATACGAATAAAAATATAAGATGTAAATAATAATAATAATTAGTTGATTCAAATCGGTGGCTGGGAAAATTGTGAAATATGGATTGCGTGATTGGTTTGGGCTGGATTGATTGGTTGTGTCTGTGATTTGACGTCGAGTTGTTCGACGGGTATGCCGATAAACAGAGGAGGTGCTGCCCGAATTTTTGTAAATTAAATTCGAAAATGCGGGACATACCCTGTAATTATCGGAACATCGAGCGAGTATAAATAAGTATATACATATATTTTGTGCGGAACTTGATTGTATGATGTGGTGAATATTTTCCCCAAAACCCAATAACCCTATTTTTCTAAAATGACGAGTATGCGTATTTTCTGAAAATGAACACCAAACCGATTTCTCGAGAATGTGAACCCTGATTGTTATGTGTGTTATTGTATTATAATAGTACATATAAGTACAAGTCAGGATTGTTATCGTTTGGGTAGGATTGGTATTGAGGATATGTCAAGCATACCTAGACATCTAACATAGAGTACTTCGACTCCTGTAGGTTTTAGTCGGACGGTTTGAGAATTGACGTTGGACTAAAGATAACCTAGTGATCAGTCGGCGAGCTCCGTAAGTTTCCAATCAAAGGACCTGATTGTTGGAGTCGAATCCAGAGTAATCTAGTGGTTAGACGTTAAAGTCTGAGCGTTCGTGTCGGCTCAAGGTCAATCAATAATATTTGTAAAGCTCTGCAAGGCAAGTACCCCTGACCATTCTTTTATGGTTCAGTACATATGAATAGCTAAATGCTTTATTTTCGTAATGGAACAGAAACATTTTAAGTTATGTATCCCCCTCTAGTTATAAATCACTATTTTCAAGTTGTTTTGGGGAGAAATAACTTCTGAAAAGACCTATCTCTAAACATGATTAAAATGAAAAGATGTTGTGAATAGTGTGCTGTGACAGAAATGATTTTGAAAATGAGATAGGTACAAGTGTTTTGAAAACTGGATAAAACGAATCAGATATTGGATAACGTTGCGTAAGTGGCTAATTCGGTTGCGCACATTACATAACCGATTAGTCCAGCATAGATAATCAGAGACCTAGCTAGTCTCTGCGGATCCGGTGATTTTGTGTGAAAGCCCGATCAGCTTTCCTAGACATTTTGTGTGATAACCCGGCCAACTATCCTAGATAATTTCTGTGGAGGCATGATCAGCCGTCCCTAGATAACATCCAATACATATCTGATGGTGATTTATTGGTTCCCGTAACGGAACAGATGATTCTGTATGGTTCCCGTAACGGAACAAAAGATTTTGGGTCCCTGTAACGGGACAATGGTTTTATGGTTCCTGTAATGGAACGGAAAGTTTGAAAATGAAAATAGCATGCTAAAATTGAACTGTAATAACCCCAATTTTTGAGAAATTTTGAAACCCTTATGAATAGTGTTTTTGCTGAACGAGAAAACTTTTCATGCCACGCTATGTAGGGGTTCTGTTATTGATCTTATGGGATATTATTAGTACTCTATGTGGTATATAAATGTATGTAAAGATCGTCAGAATCCAATTCCGAACACTTTGGTTTTTCCCGGAAATCCACAAGATACGGAGAGAATTGAGTATAAGGTAACAGGATAAAAAGGATTTAAATTAAAGGATTATAATAGAGGATCACAAAAAGGAATATAATGTATTGAGAAAGGTTAAGGGAACCTAAGTAATAAGATCCCGGGTATGATCCTTCAAACGATAAACGAGAACGAAAGTTAAGCGAACCGTATGACAGATCAGCGGTCATTAGGCAAACGATTAGGAAGTTAATCAAAGGGATTAGTGGGAATGATGTCATCCAACCAATAGAAAGAGGACAAGGAAGGGAGAATGACATCATGAGGATGATATAAGCATGACATGGGAAGGAAGGAGGTGTGGTTGAATGAGAACCACACAAATTCAAGGGCAAGAAGGTAATTGACTAAAGCAAGCACAAAAAACCAAGCAACCAAGCCAAGCAAAAATCATTTTCATCAAAAATCAAAAGCAACCAAGGCTTTGTTCATGAAGCTCTCGGGTGGTTTTCTTAAAAAATGAAAGTCCAAGCTCCTCCACTTACTATTTAGCAAGGTAATTATCTAAGCTTCCCCATGGATAGTTACATACTTCCTATAAGTTTAAGCTTCTAATTCCAAGCCAATCTTTTTCTATAAATCATGAAAGAAGATGGTGAATAGTGTTTTCAAGAACTAAAATTTGTGTTCTTGAAGTTTTGTTTAGATTAAGCTTGGATAAGGGCTTTAAAGGTGATTCCAAGCCATTCTCTTGATTCTCCACTCTCCAAGGAAGGTATAAACTACAAACCCTAGCTTTAGTTTTGAGTAATTAGGATTGAATGTGTTTGATATAGCATATGTGAAGCATGATGCTTGATTGGTTGAAGTTTGGTTGAGTTTGTAGAGATTAGTTGGTTTTGTTGCATTGTTGGAGTTGTAAATCTTGGTAATTAGTTAAAGAACCTAAGTAAAGCTTTTAGTTCATGTGAGGAATAAGTATAAATGGTTAATGTGGATTTGTTGGGGCTGTTATGATGTGGTTTGGAGGGATATTGGTTGTATGATTGATTTGGGGTTGATTTGTGGTTGGTATTGAATGGTTTAAAATTGGGAAAACGCGTAAACATAGCCGTCGTAACGTCCAATTTTCTTTAGACTGTTTTTGTGCTTAACATTAGGACCCGAGAACCCCCTGCTAGTTTATGACCACTGCCATGTTTAGATAGCTCATGTTACGAGCTTCGTTTTGATATGTAGTTCGTTCGATTCCGATGCACGGTTTAGGAGAAACGACCGTTTCAAGTAACGGCGTTTCGCGAACGAAACTTTTCCCCTCGCCTTACTTTGAAACATAGGTTAAAGACCAAAAAGGGTTAATTAATGTATGAAACATTTATGGTAAGTGTGTTAGGCAGTTGGGAAGACACTCGCGAAGGAATCGCTTTAAAACTCGTAAAGGTTAAATTATTAAAAATGGTGGAGCCGAGGGTACCCGAGTGACTTAAGCGAATCAGTGAGCGCAAAACAAGCGTTAGAGTCTAAGTTAGTTAAAGTATAGATTTACAAGTGACTTTGGTTTAATTCCAACTTACTTGTTGTTTATAGGTTACCAGACTCGTCCCGAGCCATTCGTAACCCCAGTCGCTCAGGCAAGTTTTCTACCCGTTATACTGTTGCTGTGATGTAAATATATGTATATGCATTATCTTGTGATATTGCATGATTGTTATTAGCAAATTTTGCGATATATTGGAGCATGCTAATATGGTATATATGCATGTCTGTTTCGTAATCTGGTTATCTATCTGTTGATTTCAATGCTTATAGTTGCATAATACCTATGCTAGAAATAAGCAAGTAGTTGCGTATACCCTTAGTATAGGGGATAAAAGGTGAACATATTTCTAAACCGGGAGTCGATGTTCCCGAGTATATTATATATATATATATATATATTTATTTATTTATATATATATATATGGATATAGTTTTTAAAACTATTAATCGAATAAGGTTTATTCGATAACTTTAACTTTATTTTATTATTGAATATTATTTTGAATATTCATTCGAGGACTTATGACTCCTTTTACTTTATTAATGAATATTATTTTGAATATTATTCGAAGGTGTATGACTCCTTTTATTTATTTATCTGAATATTATTCGAATATTCATTCGAGGGCTTATGACTCTTTTATATTATTTATTGAATATTATTTGAATATTCATTCGAAGGCTTATGACTCAGTTTATATTATTTAATGAATATTATTTGAATATTCATTTGAGGATCTATGACTCCGATTATTTGCTGAAATATATTCTTTATTTTATTAAAGAATAAGGTGTTAATAATCAAACTTATTTTCGATTATTCAAATAAAGATAATACTTTCATATAAGTATATCTTTGGTTATTTAATACTCGTTTCAAGTATAAGTTTTAAAACTTCTACTTCAATTATTTTTATAAAAGATTATTCTTTATGGGAATATTATTTAAATAATAATATTCAGTCATTTTCTAAATATTCTGGGGACTGATTTACTTCATTAAATCAGCTTTACTCCAAACACTCTTTAAAGTGTTTTCGAGTCTTCAAAATGATTTTTAAAAGTTAGAGCGGATCCCAAAACTCATTTTTATATTTAAGATCTTCCTTTTAAAGGGGATTTAAATACTCGTTCAAAACCTGGGGAATCCGGCTCTGTGGTGTATTTTATATTCGCAACAAGGTTGCAGTTTTGGTAAATGAATTGATTACTTACCCAACGTTCGGGAAGTAAGTCCATCTATTGAGTCGGCATAAGCAACATGGGCTCAGTGGGCGTCCATGATAGTGTAAGTGGCTCAGTGGGAGTCCATCAAATGCATAAGTGGCTGAGTGGCAGTCCAGCATAGGTCCTAATGCGGCCAGGGTGATGACCAGTGGGGAATTCGTCCATCTACTAGTAGAAAAGGTTACTTATGGGTATCTTTGCCTGATCAGCAAGATATCTGGTTTATGCCAAAATTCTTTTCCTTTCCAAAATTTATTGGATGTTTCAAACTCTGTTCATACTTTACATAACAGAGGTTCCAGGAAATGTTTAAGAGATATATATATGTGGATATATATATATCGGGACTAAATAAAGTATCTCGTAACTTTATTTCATTCAATAATATTTCAAAGATTGAATCTATTCAAATCTTGTCTTGTAGTCTCATCTATGTGATGAACTTTTGAAACTGATTATAACTTGAACGGTGGTAGTTCAAGTAGTATTGGGAAAGATATAAGTATATTG
This sequence comes from Apium graveolens, assembly GCF_009905375.1. Lineage (NCBI taxonomy): Eukaryota > Viridiplantae > Streptophyta > Magnoliopsida > Apiales > Apiaceae > Apium > Apium graveolens. The sequence goes on from NC_133651.1 coordinate 44,808,421, forward strand.
GGGTATTTGGTAACCTCATCTTTTAAACTTATATCTAGTAAATGATTATCTTATGCATGACAAAGATTTTCAGAAAAACGTTGAGACAAGGTTAGATATATGAGATCACCTTGCAACGATATTTTTATACAGTTATACACTGGGACTTTGTGTATATTATGCATGGAAGAGGACTTCCAATATTTTGAAACGTATATATGTATATATACTGAATATTTTGCGACTTCATCGCATTAAGATATCAAACTTGGTTCATTTCTTTTGACCAAGACTTTCATGAGTATTATGAGTAGGCTCATATATTGTAAATCATTATACATATTATTTTGGTGGGCTTGCTGCTCACCCTTGCTTTATTTCTTCATCACACAACAACAGTTAGGAAAGATGGCCAGACTCCAGCAGACCCAGCGCAAGCGCGTGGGAAGCGTCCCGCGTCTTCCCGTTGATGTTGTAGCTGCTATAGCTGCAGAGGTAGATCTATTGTAGATCAGACCATCTACTTTTGAGAATCAATTATGTATAATTATAACTTGTGGCAGATAATGGCAATTAACTGTAAATTTATCAAGTAATCATTTTGGGTTGTAATAACTTTTAAATTGTGGATTCAAAGACTTGTACTTATTTAAATTTCATCTCTGAGACTATAACGGGTTGTGGTGTGTGTTAGTGTGGGGTCACAGCATAAGGTTATTATTATTAATTAAGTGAAGTGATATTGTGGAAAGAAAGACCGTGACGACCCGGATCCCCGACCCCGGATCTGGGGGTGTTACAGAAATGGTATCAGAGCCAAGCGTTATAAACCTCAGAGATGATAGGACGTTAAGATAATAAGTTCACTAAGATAATAAGAACTCTTGCCAAGTTCATAGTCGGACTACCTAATGTAGTACTGACAGTTAAAACCCTTATGGGAACCCTTATAAATGTAGCGATAGAGGCGTAGTTCGTTATCGTATATGGTAGCGGGAAACCGAACCCTGAGGTTGATGAGCAACAACGCGATGATGTATTATTACTTATTGGAGATCAGATTATGGATCCGATAGAGCGTCCTAACGCAGGACCGGATGATGTTGATATTGAGGATGTAACGGTTGAGGATGTTGTCCTAGAAGGGATTGTTGCTGAGGAGGATTCCGTGAAGGATCCTGACAAGAATGAATAAAGGTCCACTGAGGAATTGATGACCATGGTTAGGGCAACTCCCAGAGGTAGGATTGGCCGGCTACTATCGTAGATTGGTACAAGACTTTGTGAAGATCGCAGCCCCTTTGACGCGGCTTACTCATAAGAATGAGAAGTTCGAATAGACAGAGAAATGCGAGAACAGCTGTTAAGAACTGAAGCAAAGGTTGGTGACGGCCCCTATGTTGGCGTTGCCGGATGGAAAAGGAGATTTTGTGATTTGGAAGAGACGCTTCGCATAAGGAATTAGGGTGTTTCTTATACAGCACAGCAAGATAATCGCGTACATGTCAAGACAATTAAGGTAATATGAAATTCGATATCCCCGCCCATGAGCCTAGGCTCGTGGCAATAAGTTTTACCCTAAAGATTGGAGGCACTACTTGTATGGAGAGAAGTGCGAGAATTACCTAAGCCATAAGTGCTCTAGTACATTTTCACGTAGAAAGAGCTCAACATGTGCCAGAGGAGGCAGTTAGAGCTAATCAAGAATGATGATTGGGAGATTCTTTATCATTCGGGGAAAGCCAATGTGGTGGCTGATTGCCCTTAGTAAAAAGGAGAGACTCAAGATGATAATGTCTTTGGGAGAGTTTATAAGAGATTTTGGAAATAGTAGTGAAGGTAACCGGAGCCGGTACCGAAAAGCTGTTTGAGATTGCAATAGAGACCGAATTATTGGAAAAGAGCATACGGTGCCAGAGAAAGGTGATGAATGAAGGCAGAGAGCCAACAAATAAATATGAGATTAATACCGAGAAAGATGATAAGGGAATAATGAGGTATTCCTATAGAATTTGGATTCCAAATGTTCAAGAGCTTAAAGATGAGATCTTAGATGAAAGTCATAGTTCAAGGAATAAGATTAAGGGCAAACCCTGAATGTGATAGTCAGGGAGGACGCCATCAAGATAGAAGGAACCCATAACATAATGAAGTGGAAAATGAGGATTTTAACGTATAAGATAACCCCAAGTATGGGGAGTAGGAAGAAATATTTAGACTGAGAAAACAAAAGTCGAGCGAGATAAGGAGACCCGAGACGGTACTCCTATACAGAAATTCATGGACCTGTCTAAAAAGAACTTAGACTATTATCCCCAACCACCACCCTGAGGAGACAGTGCGGTGAGAAATTCTTTCAGGACCTTTAAGTCGCTAAGCTCTCAGAGTTCCATGGAACAAGCTGACCCAGCCGAGGCAAGAGCCTGGCTAAAGGAAATAGAGGAATCATTTGAGATTCTAAATGATTGACGAATCACAAAAGACTGTTTTTATCACTTACCCTCCTAAGAGAGAGACCACCCGCTGGTGAAAGACCAAGGAAGGCACGGAGCAAGAGATTATAATAAACTGATTTAAGTTCAGTCAATTGTTTTCAGGAAAGTACTTCCCAAGGTTATAGAGATAGAGTAAAAGCTTTAGAGCCAGAACAAAGGCAGACGAGTATGAAAAATTATGAATCTAAGTTGTAAAAGTTGTCAAGATTCGTTCTGAGGACACGAATCCAGAATGACGGGATGTTTGAAATCAATGCTTAAGTTGTGTTGGTTCATGAAATAATGATAAGAGAAAGGAAAATAAAAAGAAACTGAAGTGGAAAGGAATATAAAGGCAATAGAGTTTGAGGAATGATAAGGGAGTTGGGTATGAGGAAACCCTAAAGACTCATAGCAATAGAAATAGAAAAGTATGTAATCGTCAGGATGATGATGATCCACCATGAGTTAAAATTGATGGTTGAAGGCATAAGAGATACATATATTGTACCCCCTTTAAGTTGGGAGGATTCGAGGAAACCTTGAGATAGTTCGAAGGATAAATATTGAGACACGGATAGACTGAGAAGACAAGAAAGTAAGAAATCAGGATTGGATGAAGGAAGTGACCTTCAAGAATGTGAAGTGTAAGACCGGTGGCATGATACCCAGGAAGGGAGACGCCAGGTATGAAAGATATCCCAACATTGAGATGACTGTTGAGATAAACAACAAAAGTAAATAAGGATTTATTAAGAAGAAGTTCATGTTGAACACGACCAATATCTTCCAGATCATCCATGTGATCATTACCAAATCAGGAAAGAAAAGCGGATAACCATTTTTATCTTTTGGAGGCCATGTGGATTGACCTTAACTTGAATAAGGATGCTATTGTGAAATCCGGTATAGACTATCGAGGTGGAAATGATTGAATAAGATACCCTTATCAGGGATATATGACTTTATTTATCCATGGAAGGATGCTTGTACCTTTTTAAAGGTGGAATTAAGGATAGAACATTGGTAACTTAAAATGAATCCTAGGGGACTGCATAAAGGCTGGCATGTCACCCTTAATAGGGATAGTATGAGTTTTGACAGTATGAATTGGAAAGGATTAAGGTAATAATAACCTTTAAGGATCAGCGGAGAAATTTTTCAGAAGTATATAGACAATGGTTCTAGTATTAGTAATTGGTATTTTGATATGCCCTGTATATAGGGAATACAGGAGGAACGATTCAAGGATAACCTTAGAGGTTTTACAAGGAGAAAGGTAATATTCAAAATTCTCAAAAATAGAAATGTTGATAAAGGAAATATGACGTAATTATAATGATGCCAAGTGAGGCACGTGTTAAACCACGAGAAGGTATGGATCGAACCAATAATGGTCGAAATTGTTCAGGGCAATTAGGACTTAAGATAAAAGATGTTCTAATTATGATTGAGAGTCAGTCATGACAGTGATTAACCTCTAAAGACTGAGGCAATAACTTATGGAAAAATGGTGATTTTTTTTTACTCATCAAATTTTAAGGAAAACATCTTCACATAAGCTGTGATTGAAATAAGGTGGAAAAATTTATTTGGAGGTGGTTAAAATGACATTGACTGTAAGGAAATTTTACTATCAGGAAAGGCCAAAGAGGTGGCCGACACTTTAAAGGTAAGAGGATAATTATAGGCGCTTGTGCCAAAGGAATACAATGATGATGGTTAAAGCTATGCAGATTGTATTATGGTTTGGAAGATTGACATTCCTTCTGATGACTGTGCAATACCCAACCGTAATAGTAGTTGGTAAAGGTTTAATTCGTGTAATCGCCATGAGCGGGCTATCTATATCAGAAGATACTATCTTGAGATAAGCCAGGACCATGTTTCCAAAAGGACTAGACGAACCTTTGAGTTAAGTCTTCTATTTAAGGCATATGATTTAAAATGGTATTAACCTGCTATCGTTGCTTTGATTGAAACTCTTCTGCAATTTTATCTGCTTCATGTCATGAAAGTACGTCAGAGTTTGGAGTGTTCTTCATGAATTGTGATTGGTGGTTATGTTAACTCCTTAGGAGAATTAGATACGAGATGTATGGACTCCGTAGGGTTAGCTATTAAGACTTCATGGAAAATGAATGACTACAGTAGGTCAGTGGTGGACCATAGTAAGGCAGCAATGATTCTGCGAGTAATGAGCTGGTTACAACCGTGAGAGTTGTATTGGAATGGGTGTTGAGATTGAGTACCACTAATCGGGTAGTGGTAGTGTATAAGTTATCATTGATAGACTAATTAAGTAGAGTATCTACCTATTGAATATTTATTCTTTCTTATCAATAGAGAGCCGTATTATTATACGAGGAAGGTTGCGATGCAAGCATAGAATTCTAGTAACGATGATGTCTAGAATGAGATCCCAGGTTCGATTTTCGATGTCGAGGGAGTTTCAAAGGTAATTGTGTATAAGCTCGAGGAAGGGCATGGGTCCATAGAATGATGGACGGGATAGCGAAAATATTTAGGCACGTGAAATACGATGCTATAATACTTGATGTTGATATAAATACATATATGTCTTGTTCTCCTATGACAAACCTCTATAGTTCAGAGGTAGATTCCAAGCTAGATATTTTGTGGCAGTATATTTTTTTCATATATACAATTCTCTTCAGTTCGTTCTTTTCTCTTCTTTTCATTTCATGTAAGCTGAGAAGAACAACCCTTCCAGAAAGGGGAGGTATTGCCGAATGACTATCTATCTTTGTGATAGAAGCCTAGTAGGATACCACATGTTGTTTAATTGCTTGTCAAGTACTAAAGGCTGGCCACCTTCTGTACTAACTATGCGATATAACAAGTGTTCATGATCATGGTGATCTCTCAACAAATTCCTTTACTTCTATTTGATTGATCAAATTTTGGAAAATAGAAACAACTGAAAAAGGAGTAATAAAGTGGTGGTAGTATGCGGAATGGAAACACATTCGTGATACTAAGGTTGACGTGGTTATTAAAAAGTTATAGAACGCTAGCGAGCAAAAGTATAACTAGTATAATATTAGGAACGGAAGGTAGTAGCGACTACGAACTGGGAAAAAAGGATGGGTAGTGAGAAGCAAAAGCTATAATGATTAGAAGCTATGATGAGAGTCTGTGTAATAGACTTGAAAGAATTTGGAATGATCACTTAACGCGGATTAAGTTATCTTACGACAATAGATCATATGTCAGTATTGAGGTATCGCCTTATGAGATCCTTGAGGGAAGACAATGTCGATCTCCCTTATGTTAGGATGAAGTTGTAGAGCGCAAGATGCTCGGACCCGCAGTAGTCCAAAGGACCAAGGATATGATAGATCTAATCAGAGGACGGCTGGTAGTAGCCCAAGATGGACATGATAAGTATGTTGATTTGACACGAAAGGATAAAGAGTATGAAATAGAGGACCTAGTAATGTTATAGGTATCCCTTGGAAAGGATTGATGAGGTTCGGAAAGAAAGGAAAGCTAAGTCTACAATTTGTTGGACCCTTGGATATATTAAGACGTTTGGGAAGTTAACATATGAGCTAGCCCTAACCCCCGAACATGTAGTAAGTTCATAGCGTGTTCCACATATCAATGTTAAGGAAGTGTAATTCAGATGCCAGATAAATAGAGGCATATGAGCGCATAGATATGCAACCCGACGTAACCTATATGGAGCAACCAGGAAGGGTTATAGAGTCAAAAGGAACAAGTGCTTAGGAGAAGGATTATCAAACTAGGCAGAGTTTGGTGGTAGGACCACAATGTGGAAAAATTTACTCGAGAGTTAGAAAGTGTAATGCTAAGAGAGTATCCCTATTTATTTTCAATTTGATTCCGGGATGGAATCCTTTTAAGGAGGGAAGACTGTAATAACCCCAATTTTTGAGAAATTTTGAAACCCTTATGAATAGTGTTTTTGCTGAACGAGAAAACTTTTCATGCCACGCTATGTAGGGGTTCTGTTATTGATCTTATGGGATATTATTAGTACTCTATGTGGTATATAAGTGTATGTAAAGATCGTCAGAATCCAATTCCGAACACTTTGGTTTTTCCCGGAAATCCACAAGATACGGAGAGAATTGAGTATAAGGTAACAGGATAAAAAGGATTTAAATTAAAGGATTATAATAGAGGATCATAAAAAGGAATATAATGTATTGAGAAATGTTAAGGGAACCTAAGTAATAAGATCCCGGGTATGATCCTTCAAACGATAAACGAGAACGAAAGTTAAGCGAACCGTATGACAGATCAGCGGTCATTAGGCAAACGATTAGGAAGTTAATCAAAGGGATTAGTGGGAATGATGTCATCCAACCAATAGAAAGAGGACAAGGAAGGGAGAATGACATCATGAGGATGATATAAGCATGACATGGGAAGGAAGGAGGTGTGGTTGAATGAGAACCACACAAATTCAAGGGCAAGAAGGTAATTGACTAAAGCAAGCACAAAAAACCAAGCAACCAAGCCAAGCAAAAATCATTTTCATCAAAAATCAAAAGCAACCCAGGCTTTGTTCATGAAGCTCTCGGGTGGTTTTCTTAAAAAATGAAAGTCCAAGCTCCTCCACTTACTATTTAGCAAGGTAATTATCTAAGCTTCCCCATGGATAGTTACATACTTCCTATAAGTTTAAGCTTCTAATTCCAAGCCAATCTTTTTCTATAAATCATGAAAGAAGATGGTGAATAGTGTTTTCAAGAACTAAAATTTGTGTTCTTGAAGTTTTGTTTAGATTAAGCTTGGATAAGGGCTTTAAAGGTGATTCCAAGCCATTCTCTTGATTCTCCACTCTCCAAGGAAGGTATAAACTACAAACCCTAGCTTTAGTTTTGAGTAATTAGGATTGAATGTGTTTGATATAGCATATGTGAAGCATGATGCTTGATTGGTTGAAGTTTGGTTGAGTTTGTAGAGATTAGTTGGTTTTGTTGCATTGTTGGAGTTGTAAATCTTGGTAATTAGTTAAAGAACCTAAGTAAAGCTTTTAGTTCATGTGAGGAATAAGTATAAATGGTTAATGTGGATTTGTTGGGGCTGTTATGATGTGGTTTGGAGGGATATTGGTTGTATGATTGATTTGGGGTTGATTTGTGGTTGGTATTGAATGGTTTAAAATTGGGAAAACGCGTAAACATAGCCGTCGTAACGTCCAATTTTCTTTAGACTGTTTTTGTGCTTAACATTAGGACCCGAGAACCCCCTGCTAGTTTATGACCACTGCCATGTTTAGATAGCTCATGTTACGAGCTTCGTTTTGATATGTAGTTCGTTCGATTCCGATGCACGGTTTAGGAGAAACGACCGTTTCAAGTAACGGCGTTTCGCGAACGAAACTTTTCCCCTCGCCTTACTTTGAAACATAGGTTAAAGACCAAAAAGGGTTAATTAATGTATGAAACATTTATGGTAAGTGTGTTAGGCAGTTGGGAAGACACTCGCGAAGGAATCGCTTTAAAACTCGTAAAGGTTAAATTATTAAAAATGGTGGAGCCGAGGGTACCCGAGTGACTTAAGCGAATCAGTGAGCGCAAAACAAGCGTTAGAGTCTAAGTTAGTTAAAGTATAGATTTACAAGTGACTTTGGTTTAATTCCAACTTACTTGTTGTTTATAGGTTACCAGACTCGTCCCGAGCCATTCGTAACCCCAGTCGCTCAGGCAAGTTTTCTACCCGTTATACTGTTGCTGTGATGTAAATATATGTATATGCATTATCTTGTGATATTGCATGATTGTTATTAGCAAATTTTGCGATATATTGGAGCATGCTAATATGGTATATATGCATGTCTGTTTCGTAATCTGGTTATCTATCTGTTGATTTCAATGCTTATAGTTGCATAATACCTATGCTAGAAATAAGCAAGTAGTTGCGTATACCCTTAGTATAGGGGATAAAAGGTGAACATATTTCTAAACCGGGAGTCGATGTTCCCGAGTATATTATATATATATATATTTATTTATTTATATATATATATATGGATATAGTTTTTAAAACTATTAATCGAATAAGGTTTATTCGATAACTTTAACTTTATTTTATTATTGAATATTATTTTGAATATTCATTCGAGGACTTATGACTCCTTTTACTTTATTAATGAATATTATTTTGAATATTATTCGAAGGCGTATGACTCCTTTTATTTATTTATCTGAATATTATTCGAATATTCATTCGAGGGCTTATGACTCTTTTATATTATTTATTGAATATTATTTGAATATTCATTCGAAGGCTTATGACTCAGTTTATATTATTTAATGAATATTATTTGAATATTCATTTGAGGATCTATGACTCCGATTATTTGCTGAAATATATTCTTTATTTTATTAAAGAATAAGGTGTTAATAATCAAACTTATTTTCGATTATTCAAATAAAGATAATACTTTCATATAAGTATATCTTTGGTTATTTAATACTCGTTTCAAGTATAAGTTTTAAAACTTCTACTTCAATTATTTTTATAAAAGATTATTCTTTATGGGAATATTATTTAAATAATAATATTCAGTCATTTTCTAAATATTCTGGGGACTGATTTACTTCATTAAATCAGCTTTACTCCAAACACTCTTTAAAGTGTTTTCGAGTCTTCAAAATGATTTTTAAAAGTTAGAGCGGATCCCAAAACTCATTTTTATATTTAAGATCTTCCTTTTAAAGGGGATTTAAATACTCGTTCAAAACCTGGGGAATCCGGCTCTGTGGTGTATTTTATATTCGCAACAAGGTTGCAGTTTTGGTAAATGAATTGATTACTTACCCAACGTTCGGGAAGTAAGTCCATCTATTAAGTCGGCATAAGCAACATGGGCTCAGTGGGCGTCCATGATAGTGTAAGTGGCTCAGTGGGAGTCCATCAAATGCATAAGTGGCTGAGTGGCAGTCCAGCATAGGTCCTAATGCGGCCAGGGTGATGACCAGTGGGGAATTCGTCCATCTACTAGTAGAAAAGGTTACTTATGGGTATCTTTGCCTGATCAGCAAGATATCTGGTTTATGCCAAAATTCTTTTCCTTTCCAAAATTTATTGGATGTTTCAAACTCTGTTCATACTTTACATAACAGAGGTTCCAGGAAATGTTTAAGAGATATATATATGTGGATATATATATATCGGGACTAAATAAAGTATCTCGTAACTTTATTTCATTCAATAATATTTCAAAGATTGAATCTATTCAAATCTTGTCTTGTAGTCTCATCTATGTGATGAACTTTTGAAACTGATTATAACTTGAACGGTGGTAGTTCAAGTAGTATTGGGAAAGATATAAGTATATTGGGGTATTTGGTAACCTCATCTTTTAAACTTATATCTAGTAAATGATTATCTTATGCATGACAAAGATTTTCAGAAAAACGTTGAGACAAGGTTAGATATATGAGATCACCTTGCAACGATATTTTTATACAGTTATACACTGGGACTTTGTGTATATTATGCATGGAAGAGGACTTCCAATATTTTGAAACGTATATATGTATATATACTGAATATTTTGCGACTTCATCGCATTAAGATATCAAACTTGGTTCATTTCTTTTGACCAAGACTTTCATGAGTATTATGAGTAGGCTCATATATTGTAAATCATTATACATATTATTTTGGTGGGCTTGCTGCTCACCCTTGCTTTATTTCTTCATCACACAACAACAGTTAGGAAAGATGGCCAGACTCCAGCAGACCCAGCGCAAGCGCGTGGGAAGCGTCCCGCGTCTTCCCGTTGATGTTGTAGCTGCTATAGCTGCAGAGGTAGATCTATTGTAGATCAGACCATCTACTTTTGAGAATCAATTATGTATAATTATAACTTGTGGCAGATAATGGCAATTAACTGTAAATTTATCAAGTAATCATTTTGGGTTGTAATAACTTTTAAATTGTGGATTCAAAGACTTGTACTTATTTAAATTTCATCTCTGAGACTATAACGGGTTGTGGTGTGTGTTAGTGTGGGGTCACAGCATAAGGTTATTATTATTAATTAAGTGAAGTGATATTGTGGAAAGAAAGACCGTGACGACCCGGATCCCCGACCCCGGATCTGGGGGTGTTACATGAACTATGGTATTTATGCACAGCACACGACAGTTGATTTTGTTTTACAGAGCATATGCTAGTTTTGATATACTTGTTTTACATCTTTCTGGCAAGTTATGAATTTGTACCTATAACTGCTTTACTTTAAATCGTTTTTATTTGTTATTCATATAGTGGTACTGCTGAGCAATTGATTGTTCATCCTTGCCAAATGTTTTATATATGTATTGCAGATGCCTAGGGGATTCTCCCGTGATAGTCAGGGCAGAGTTCCAGTTCCTTCCGTGTCAGGATCCTCTGAGGTAGTTGTGTTGGACCCAAGCGGGTCTGTTGAGTTGCTAAACAAAGATAGTATTGTTTGTATTGTCTTTAGTAAGTTGGTTTTGTGGTGATTGTAGCCTAAGTCATACTTAAACCTGGAAAAGATCTTGGAAAAAGGGGTTGTGTTTATATAATAATATTGAGTTGGATTATTTTATGTTGTTAATATTGTTATTGATGACGTTAACTCCTGACCCCGGGGTTGAGGCTGTCACAGGAAGCTTACCTAGAACAGGGAAATCAGGGGATTACGTGAACAAGAAAAATAAACCGAGGGAAATAGATACAGGAGAGAGAGGAGAAAGATTCGGAAAGATGAGGGTAAAGATGAGAGAGGACCGAGAGGTAACAGGGTTGGGGTGGGGGGTTAATGGTTTTTGTTTTTTTTCGAATCAGTAGTTGACACGCATAGAACGAAATGCTGATGACTAAACACGTGTCCCTTCTCTTATTTAGGTAGCCTATTTTTATAATGCTTCGGGAATTTAACGAATAATCGTGCGACGAAAAATAATCTGAAAATTACCAAACAAATTTTAAAATTTCCAGAATATATAAAAAAACTAATAAAATAAAAATTTTAAAATTTTTAAACTATTTTTGAATCGCAACTTATACCCGCTTTTAACGATTAAACGAAATATCACGCGGGTGAATTTAATCCCAAAAATCCCCAAAATAATTTTAAAATTCTCGAAATATTCTAAACTTAATAAAATAAGAATTTTGTAATTTTTGAAATATTTCTGATTTTAATATCGAATTTACAATGAAATACAATCAGAAAATCATTCAGGCTAAATAAATAATAAAATATTGATTTCTAAATTTTATGAAATACTAAAAATAATTATTGAAATTATAAATTCATAAAAAAAAATTTAGGGATAACTCAGATATTTATGAAAAATAAAACTGCAATAAAATCACTTTTAAAAGTGAAACAAAATAATACAACCCAATAATTAACTACGCAATTCAATCACATACACTAGTAATCACATATAAATAATAACAAAGCAATGGCCCGCTGACAGAACCCATACATATATTTTATTCATTTAATTATTTAATAATTTTTATATTTAAATAATACAAAAATATACGAGTCGTTATATCCTTCTCCCTTAAAAAGATTTTATCCTCAAAATCTAATCTAACTAAACAAGTGAGGATATTTGTTAAGTATATCTTATTCTAACTCTCAAGTAAACTCTTCTACTCAAGGATTCCTCTAGAGTACATTCAATATAGGAATAGACTTATTCCTGAGGTCTCGCTTTTACGATCTAGGATTGATTCATATCCATTGTCTTGATTCAAATCAAAGATATATTTCTTTGACACAAATACGTAAAACACACTATGAGTATGCTGCAGATGTGGTAACAACGCTAGCTCATAGGCGACTTTACCTGTTTTCTCAATATCTTAAACGAACTGATATTCCTAGGGTTTAGCTTACTTTTATGTCGAAATCTCACTATTCCTTTACAAGGTGAAACTTCCAGCAATGCTAATGTTCCAACTTTTATCTCTATATCCTTCCGACACGAATCCGCATTCGCCCCTTGTATATCATGAGTTGATTTTAACCTTTCCCAAATCAATATTCCGTATTCATAATCTAGTAAACTAATTCAGGACCTGACAATTCCCTTATCTTTTCAATCAATTTAGACTGAAAATGAACTTCATACAGTGGCTTCCTATCAACCCCGGTTACTCAAACTTTAACTTCCACTCTTTCCGATTCTTTTGCTAACTCCTCAGGGATTTTAATTACATATCTTTTACTATATTGGCTTTGCTTGAGTGGTCGTTAATAGGATAACTGTTAGGAATATATGTGCATTAGTTTGATGATATGTTTAACAAAACACTTAAGTAGAAGTTTAGTGTTTGTAGCCTCAACGGATAAGACCACTTTGGCTATCCGTTGATGGTGCAGCTTTACTTAGAAATAAGTCTAGTATTGTAGCACATTTCAGTCTCTGTATTTAAGATATAATTCTTAGAAGTTGAGAGAAAATACAAGTCATGTTGACTACTAGAAGATATGCAAATAGGAAGGCCAATTGTAAATATTTCATGCCTTGTAATTTTGTGTAAATGAAGTGGTATCAACGGATTTCTTAAAGACCTTCAACGGATGAGAAACAAAGCTTCAACGGATGTCTCTAAAGCTTCAACGAATAGAGCTTCAACTGCTAACACATCAACGGATAAAGCCATCAATGGATGAAGGCTTCAACGGATGTTCTGTTAAATAGCAGTTGATAAGTGGTAGTTGTAACAGCAGATAGAGGCACATGGGTTGACAGAGATAACTGAAATTTGGAAGCCTAATTTCAGGAACATCAGAAAAAGCAGCCGTTCTACTCTAGTACAAAGAGGCAATAGTCAACAAAGTACTTGAGTGATATGGAGAAGAAATAAGTGGAGAACTTATTTTATTATTGTATTTTTATCTTTGTCTTCACTTGTACACTTGGTGATATAAAAACCAAGTAGCAGCTAGTAATTAGAAAAGAATTTTTCCAGTGCTGTTTAGAAAAATCTTGAGAGAAAAATTATCTAGTTTGTACTAGGACGCAGCTGTGATCAACATCTAGAATCACAGATTTTCTGAAATACCATCTCTGGTGGAACAACAATCCACCAGAAAAGTTTTTAAGGTCTGTTGTGTTCTTTACATTAGTGCTTGAATATATATCTGTCTGTATTAGCTTAAAGCAATTCACACACTTGTTTATCTTGAACACAAAGCCTTTAAAACTGCTCAAAACTTGAAAAAGTTTTGAGATTTACATTCAATCCCCCTTCTGTAAATCTCATTGTTAGTCCACTAGGAATAACAATTGGTATCAGAGCAAGCTCTTGACACACAAAGAGTTTAAAGATCTTGGAAACTAACAAAGATGAGTAAGAAGGATATTGGAGTAAAAATCCCAGTTCTTGACAAAGACAGTTATTATAATAACCCCAATTTTTGGGAAATTTTTGAAACCCTTATGAATAGTGTTTTTGCTGAATGAGAAAACTTTTCATGCCACACTATGTAGGGGTTCTGATATGGATATTCTGAGATTTTATTAGTACTTTATATGGGATATAAGTGTATGTAAAGGTCGTCAGAATCCAATTCCGAACACTTTGATTTTTCCCGGAAATCCAATAGATACGGAAAGAATTGAGTATAAGGTAACAGGATAAAAAGGATTTAAATTAAAGGATTATAAGAGAGGATCATAAAAGGAATACAATATATTGAGAAAGGTTAAGGGAACCTAAGTAATAAGATCCCGGGTATGATCCCTCAAACGATAAACAAACATGAAAGTTAAGCGAACCGTATAACAGATCAGCGGTCATTAGGCAAACGATTAGGAAGTTAATCAAGGGGATTAGTGGGGATGATGTCATTCAACCAATAGAAAGAGGACAAGGAGGGGAGGATGACATCATGAGGATGACACAAGCATGACATGGGAAGGAAGGAGATGTGGTGGCTTTTTAACCACACAAAATCAAGGGCAACTAGGTAATTTACTAAAACAAACACAAAAATCAAACCAACCAAGCCAAGCAAATCATTTTTCATCAAAATCAAAAAGAAACCAAGGCATTGTTCTTCATGCTCTCGGCCAAAACAGAACCAGAACACTAAAACTGCTGTATCTCCTTCATTTCTCACTCAAATATTGTGTTCTATAGCTCATTGGAAAGGTATTGAGATGGCCTACAACTCTTGTTCACAAGTCTCGTCCAAATAATCATGGTAAGACCCTCATTTTTACAGTTCTTTAAATCGGACTTTTAGAAACTTCAAAGCCTAACTTTGTGTTCTTGATTTCTTTGGAAAGATCAAGCTTGTAGGAGGCTCCCTAAGGCTTCCTAGCAACTTAACACCTCCCAAGGAAGGTATAAACTTTAAACCCTAGCCTTTACTTTATTTGTTAGTAAGTTTAATGGTTGGTGTTGTGAAATGAGAAGCATGGATTGTGATTATTAGTAGTTTGGTTTGATTTGGAAGTGTTTTGGTAATTGAAGCTTGATTATAGTTCATAGGTCTTGATTGTGGTTGTTTGAGTTGAAAACCTTGGAGATTATGGACTGATGTGGTATGGTTTAGGTGAAGTTTTGTTGTATTGATGGTTATGAGTTGGTTGGTGGTTAATTGGAGTAGTTTAAACATTGGTAATCGCGTAAACATAGCCGTCGTAACGTCCGATTTTCTTTAGACTGTTTTTGTACATAACATTAGGACCCGAGAACCCCCTGCTAGATTATGACCACTGCCATTTTTAGATAGCTCATATTACGAGCTTCGTTTTGATATGTAGTTCGTTCGATTCTGATGCACGGTTTAGGAGAAACGACCGTTTCAAGTAACGGCGTTTCGCGAACGAAACTTTTCCCCTCGCCTTACTTTGAAACATAGGTTAAAGACCAAAAAGGGTTAATTAATGTATGAAACATTTATGGTAAGTGTGTTAGGTAGTTGGTAAGACACTCGCGAAGGAATCGCCTTAAAACTCGTAAAGGTTAAATTATTAAAAATGGTGGAGCCGAGGGTACTCGAGTGACTTAAGAGAATCAGTAAGCGCAAAACAAGCGTTAGAGTCTAAGTTAGTTAAAGTATAGATTTACAAGTGACTTTGGTTTAATTCCAACTTACTTGTTGTTTATAGGTTACCAGACTCGTCCCGAGCCATTCGTAACCCCCAGTCGCTCAGGCAAGTTTTCTACCCGTTATACTGTTGTGGTGATGTATATGTGTATATGCATGATCTTGCGATAAATGCATATTTGTTATTAGCAAATTCTTGCGATATATTGTAGCATGTGATATGGTATATATGCATGCCTGATTTATATTCTTGGTTTATATATCTGTTGGTTCAAATGCTTATAGTTGCATAATACCTATGCTAGAGATAAGCGGTATTTGAGTTTACCCTTAGTATAGGGGATAAAAGGTGAACATATTTCTAAACCGGGAGGCGAGGCTCCCGAGTATAATATATATTTATATATATATATATTGATATAGTTTTTAAAACTATTAATCGAATAAGGTTTATTCGATAACTTTATTTTATTTAATGAATATTATTACGAATATTCATTCGAGGACTTATGACTCCTTTTATTTTATTATTTGAATATTATTCGAATATTCATTCGAGGACTTATGACTCCTTTTATTTTATTATTTGAATATTATTTGAATATTCATTCGAGGGCTTATGTCTCTTTTATATTATTTATTGAATATTATTTGAATATTCATTCGAGGGCTTATGACTCAGTTTATATTATTTAATGAATATTATTTGAATATTCATTTGAGGATCTATGACTCCGATTATTTGCTGAGATATATTCTGTATTTTATTAAAGAATAATGTTTCGATAATCAAACTTATTTTCGATTACTCAAATAAAGATAGTACTTTCATATAAGTATATCTTTGGTTATTTAATACTCATTTCAAGTATAAGTCTTACAACTTCTACTTCAATTATTTGTATAAAGATTATTCTTTATGGGAATATTATTTAAATAATAATATTCAGACATTTTCTAAATATATTGGGACTGATTTACTTCATTAAATCAGCATTACTTCAAACACTCTTTAAAGTGTTTTCGAGTCTTCAAAATGATTTTTAAAAGTTAGAGCGGATCCCAAAACTCATTTTTATATTTAAGATCTTCCTTTTAAAGGGGATTTAAATACTCGTTCAAAACCTGAGGGATCCGGCTCTATGGTGTATTTTATATTCGCAACAAGGTTGCTGTTTTGATAAATGAATTGATTACTTGCCCAATGTTCGGGAAGTAAGCCCATCTAATTGAGTCGGCATAAGCGACAGGCCGGGGTACGGTCTATCAAAGTGTAAGTGGCTGGGTGGCAGGCCATCAACGCGTGAGTGGCCGGGTAACGGTCTAGCGCGAGGTCCTAATGCGGCCAGGGTGATGACCGGTGAGGAATTCATCCATCTACAGTAGAAAAGGTTACTTATTGGTATCTTTGCCTGATCAGCAAGATATCTGGTTTATGCCAAAATTCTTTTCCTTTCCAAAATTCATTGGATATTATAACTCTGTTCATACTTTACATGACAGAGATTTTCAGGAAATGTATGAGATATATATATATATATGGATATATATATCAGGACTTAATGAAGTATCTCGTAACTTCATTATTTATAATGATATTTCAAAGATTGAATTTATTCAAGTCTTATCTTGTAGTCTCATCTGGGTGATGAACTTTGAAACTGATTATAACTTGAACGGTGGTAGTTCAAGTAGTATGTGGATATAAAGTATATTGGAGTATCTTGTAACTTCATTTTTTTTTAAACTTATATCTAGTAAATGATTATCTTATGCATGACAAAGATTTTCAAAAAAACGTTGAGACAAGGTTAGATATATGAGATCACCTTGCAACGGTATTTTTATACAGTTATACACTGGAACTCTGTGTGTATTATGCATGGAAGAGGACTTCCAATATTTTGAAAAGTATATATGTATATATACTGAATATTTTGCGACTTCATCGCATTAAGATATCAAACTTGGTTCATTTCTTTTGACCAAGACTTTCATGAGTACTATGAGAAGGCTCATATACTATTAATCATTATACATATTATTTTGGTGGGCTTGCTGCTCACCCTTGCTTTCTTCTTTCATCACACAACAACAGATAGAAAAGATGAACAGAACCAAGCTCCCGATTCGCAAGCGATTAGGAGACGTTCCGCAGTTTTCTAGAAGCATTGATGCCGCCGTAGCTGAGGTAGGAACTACCAATAGGCTAGGCTTTCAACTTTTGATGTACCAGATTTATTTATATTTATGAATTGTAATAATGGCAAAGAAATGTAAATTTATTCAGAAAACCTTTTAAGGTGTATTGGCAGATAATTGTGGAATAAAATGACTTGTGGTTATTTTTGGATGTTCATCTCTGAGACTATAACGTGTGGTGTGTGTATTTATTGTGGGGTCACAGTACAGAGTAGTTGAGTAATTATTAAGATTGGGTGTTATTAAGGGAAATGGAACTCGTGACGACCCGGATCCCCGACCCCGGATCTGGGGGTGTTACAGTTATCACCATTGGAAGGTGAAAATGCACCTTCATCTACTCTCCCAAGATGAAGGTTATGTAAACTGCATTGAGAATGGTCCTCACATTCCCCACAAAGTAGCCACAGTTGCTACGGCCACAATTGCTGTTGGTCAATCCATTCCAAAACCTAGAGCAGAATGGACAATGGAAGACACAGAAGAAGTCCACAAGGATAAAAAGGCTATGAACATTTTGTTTAATGGTCTTGACAAGGATATATTTGATAATGTGATAAATTGCACAACTGCCAAAGAGGTTTGGGACACAGTTCAGCTACTGTGTGAAGGTACAGAACAAGTAAAAGAAAACAAAATGCAGCTTCTCATTCAACAGTATGAGTATTTTCATTTTGAAGAAAATGAATCTTTAAATGACACATTCAATAGATTCCAAAAGCTGTTGAATGGACTGAAGCTGTATGGTAGAGTGTACCAGGTGAAGGATTCAAATCTTAAATTTTTAAGATCCTTGCCAAAGGAATGGAAACCCATGACTATCTCCTTGAGAAACTCTCAAGATTATAAGGACTTCACTCTTGAAAGATTATATGGAATCTTGAAGACTTATGAACTAGAGCTGGAACAGGATGAGGTATTGGAGAAGGGAAGAAAGAAAGGAGGTTCAGTTGCCTTGTTAGCTGAAAATGAGAAAGAATGCAGACAAGAAACTGTGAGATCTACATCAAACTCCAAAGATGGCACAAGCAAATCAGAATCAAGCAAGGGTAAGGAGCAAGTTGCTGAGAATGAAGACAACTCCAGCCAAGATGACTCTGATGGTATTGATGAGCATCTTACATTTCTGTCCAGGAGATTTGCAAAGATGAAATTTAGGAAAAACACTAGAGCCACTAAACCTCATAAGAACATGGTGGATAAATCCAAGTTCAAGTGTTTCAATTGTGGTATAAGTGGACACTTTGTAAGTGAGTGCAGAAAGCCAACTTCTGAAAAGAAGAAATTTGACCAAGTAGATTACAAAAAGAAATATTTTGATCTTCTCAAGCAAAAGGAGAGGGCTTTCATTACTCAAGAAAAAGACTGGGCAGCTGATGGAGAAGAAGAGGATGAAGATGTGGAATATGTCAACTTGGCTCTCATGGCTGATTCTGAGGAAAATGAAGTTAGTTCATCAAGCAACCAGGTAATCACTACTGATTTAACACAGCTTACTAAAGAAGAGTGCAATGATGCTTTTAATGACATGTCTACTGAATTGTATCATTTGCGTGTGTCTCTTAAATCTCTTGCTAAAGAAAATAGTAGGATTAAAGAGAACAATCTGTTTTTAAGTAATAGAAATGCTGTGTTAGAAGATAAGTTGATTGACCTAGAGAAAACTAAGCTACATTGTATATCTGTTGAAAATGAACTAGCTGAATCTGTAAAGAAAGTAGAAATACTTTCCAATCAATTAGAGAGAGAGCAAGAGGTGATTAAAGCCTGGAAGACATCTAGGGATGTTAGTGCTCAAATTTCCAAGGTCCAAGGAATTGAATCATTCTGTGAGACTGCCTGGGATAAAAACAAAAAGAAACTGGAATTAATTGATGGGCTGTCAACGGATGTGGAATCAACGGATGATGAAAGTTATCCGTTGAAGGAAGAAAAGGAGCATCCGTTGAAGGTTCCTCAATTAAAACAAGCAGATGTTTCTAAAAGTGAAAATCTAAAGAAACTCAACAAAAAGTTTGGTTCAACTTCCAAGAACTTTGTCAAAAAAGAAGCAAGCACATCCAAAGATTTCAGTAAGGTGAATATAGGACACATGACCTTAGAACAGTTAAAGAATAGGCTCAAAGTGGTTGAGGATAAAAAGGAAACTAAAAGGAAATCTAATAGAAATGGGAAGGTAGGGGTTAACAAACATAACAATTACACACCTGATAAGTATGCTCCTAAAAAAAGCTGTGTGCATTGTAGTAGTGTTAATCATCTATCTGCTAATTGCAAATCTATTAAGAAAACTCCCATACATGTGCCCTCTTCCATGCCTAATATGTCTGCATCACCTCTGCATGCTATGCCTGTTATGTCTCAACAGAATCCTTATGCACATTTTGCAAACATGCCATATTTTTAACAATCCTTATCTTGCTGCATTTAGTATGCCTCAAATGCCATACAATATGCCAATATGGAATAACATGCTTGCACAATCCATGCCTTATCAAATTCCAAATGTGCTAAATGATTCTGTGACTAACCCTACACCTCAACCAACTACATCTAAGATCAAGGTTGACTCAAAGTTACCTAAGTCTAAAGATGCAGGAGGAATGAAGTCTGGGAGAAAGGCTAACAAGAATGGACCCAAGGAAACTTGGGTACCAAAATCAACTTGATTGATTTTATGGTGTGCAGGGAAAAAGAAGAAATCTATGGTACTTGGACAGTGGCTGTTCAAGACACATGACAGGAGATTTCTCCCTGCTCACTGAATTTAAGGAGAGAGCTGGCCCTAGCATAACCTTTGGAGATGACAGCAAAGGGTTTACTATGGGATATGGCTTGATTTCAACAGGGAATTTCATCATTGATGAAGTTGCATTAGTTGATGGTCTCAAGCACAACTTACTGAGCATCAGTCAACTATGTGATAGAGGGAATACAATTTCCTTCAATTCAGAAGTCTGTGTTGTCACCAGTAAGAAAGACAACAAAGTGATTCTAACTGGAGTTAGAAAAGGAAATATGTATTTAGCTGACTTCAACTCTACAGATGCAGAATCTATTACTTGTCTCTTCAGCAAAGCAAGTCCAGTTGAAAGTTGGCTATGGCACAAGAAGCTATCCCATTTGAATTTCAAGACAATGAATGATCTAGTCAAAAAGGACTTAGTCAGAGGAATTCCTCTTGTTGAATTCTCAAGAGATGGTTTGTGTGATGCTTGTCAGAATGGCAAACAAAGGAAAGCATCATTCAAAAAGAAGCTTGAAACAACAATTGATGAACCATTACAGCTGCTACATATGGATTTGTTTGGACCAGTCAATGTATTGTCAATTGCAAGAAAAAGATATTGCTTAGTGATTGTAGATGATTTCTCAAAGTTTTCATGGGTCTATTTTCTTGGATCAAAGGATGAAGCAAGTGAAATCATTATCAATCACATCAGGCAAGTCAATAATCATCCTGACTTGAAGGTTATGAATATCAGGAGTGACAATGGAACTGAGTTCAAGAATTTGTCAATAAGGCTGTTCTGTGAAGAAAATGGAATCATGCATGAGTTCTCAGCTCCAAGAACACCTCAGCAAAATGGGGTAGTTGAAAGAAAGAACAGATCTTTGATTGAGGCTGCCAGAACAATGCTTGAAGAATCAAAGTTACCAACATATTTCTGGGCTGAAGCTGTTAATTGTGCCTGCTACACTCAGAATATTTCTTTGATCAATCAAACTAAAGGCATGACTCCTTATCAGTTGTTCAAGAGAAGAAAACCAACTCTAAACTTTCTTCATGTCTTTGGATGTAAATGCTTTATACTGAGAACTCAATCTGACCATAAAGGGAAGTTTGATGCAAAGGCTGATGAAGGGATATTTGTTGGTTACTCAGCTGGAAAATCTTATAGGGTCTACAATCTAAGAACCAACATTGTTATGGAATCTGTGCATGTTGTGTTTGATGATAAAAAGATTTATGGACTAACAGATGAGGGACACAATGAGAGACTCAAATTTGACAACATTGAGATATATTGTGATGATAGTGAAGAGGAGATTGATGGAGATGACACTTCAAAAGGGATTCAAAAAATGCCCTTGGATAATGCACAAAATTCTGCATCCGTTGATAGAGGCAATGCAGTATCCGTTGAAAGACATAGTGCATCATCCGTTGAAGTACAAAATGAAGCATCCGTTGATCATAGTTCATCAACGGATAATCGATTTACATCATCAGTTGATAGAACTCCAAATTCCCTGCAAAGAACCAACAACTCAGGGGGAGTTTCAACTAATCAACACTCTGTCTCACATCATGACAATACTGAGGCCACCTCATCTAGAGCACATCTTCCACCTCAAAGGAAATGGACCAAGAATCATCCCTTTGAACTGATCATTGGTGATGCATCATCTAAAGTGCAAACAAGAAAAGCTACTCAAGATGAATGTCTGTATAGTAGTTTTCTATCTCAGGAGGAACCTAAGAAAGTGGAAGAAGCTTTATTGGATCCAGATTGGATATTAGCTATGCAGGAAGAGCTGAACCAATTTGAGAGAAACAAAGTTTGGAAGCTGGTACCCAAACCAAAGAACAAGAATCCTATTGACACAAAATGGGTATTTAGAAACAAGATGGATGAAAATGGCATTGTCATAAGGAATAAAGCCAGATTGGTTGCTAAAGGCTATTCTCAACAAGAGGGAATAGATTTTGATGAAACATATGCTCCTGTTGCAAGACTTGAAGCCATCAGAATTTTTCTAGCCTATGCAGCCCATGCCAATTTCAAAGTCTATCAAATGGATGTCAAGAGTGCATTTCTAAATGGGAAATTGGAGGAAGAAGTCTATGTAAGTCAACCTCCAGGGTTTGAAGATCCAAATTTTCCAGACTATGTGTATTATCTGTTGAAAGCACTCTATAGACTGAAGCAAGCACCTAGAGCCTGGTATGAAACCCTATCAAAATTCCTTTTAGAGAATCACTTCACTAGAGGTACTGTTGATAAAACTCTCTTCTTTAGGAATGTTAATGGCTCTAGTATACTTGTTCAAATTTATGTAGATGACATAATATTTGGTTCTAAAGATAATAAACTTTGCAAAAAAGTTTGCTAAGCTAATGCAAAGTAAGTATGAAATGAGCCTGATGGGAGAACTAACCTATTTTCTTGGTTTACAAGTTAAACAAGTTAGTGATGGAATTTTCATTAGTCAAACTAAATATATTCATGATCTTCTAAAAAGGTTTGACTTAATGGAATGTTCATCTGTAAAAACTCCCATGGCCACTGCCACCAAACTTGAATTGAATAAGACTGAAAGGTCTGTGGACATTACAAGTTATAGAGGCATGGTTGGTTCACTTTTATATTTAACTGCCAGTAGACCAGATATAATGTTTGCTACATGTCTGTGTGCTAGATTTCAAGCTGATCCTAGGGAGTCTCACTTAATTGCTATCAAGAGGATTTTCAGATATCTCAAGGGTACACCAAATTTAGGTATTTGGTATCCTAGAGAATCTGGCTTTGATCTAATTGGTTATTCAGATGCAAACTATGCAGGTTGCAAAATAGACAGGAAAAGTACAACAGGCTCCTGCCAATTCCTGGGAAACAAGCTTGTATCATGGTTTAGCAAAAAGCAAAATTCAGTCTCTACTTCTACAGCTGAGGCTGAATACATTGCTGCTGGAAGTTGCTGCTCTCAAGTGTTATGGATGAGGAATAAACTCCTTGATTATGGACTTCATGTTGATAGAATTCCTATCTTTTGTGACAACACAAGTGCCATAGCCATAACAGAGAATCCTGTGCAGCACTCAAGGACCAAACACATTGATATCAAGTACCACTTCATCAGAGAGCATGTCATGAATGGTACAGTGGAACTACATTTTGTTCCAAGTGAACAACAAATTGCAGACATATTTACCAAGCCACTTGATGAATCAACATTCACAAGATTGGTAAGTGAGCTAGGTATGCTTAATTACTCATAAAATTTATGTCCTAATTGCAATTTGAATTGAAGCCTGAAATGTATTAGTTGCTAGAACAAATTTGACTTTTTAACACAGATTATTCCATCAACGGGTATTTCCTATCCGTTGAAAGTCAAAATTGTTCCATCAACGGATATTCATTATCCGTTGAAAGACATATACATTTCTGGAATTTTTATCCGTCAACGGATAAAACTGTAGTACTTTTCAACGGATGACAATTTACTTTATCCGTTGAAATGTCACATCAGTCGATTCAGGTGTCTTACAGCCGTTGATTCTATTTTCTTAACCGTTGATACTCATACATACAGCTGTATGTATTTGTTTTAAAGGTAGTTTTTAGAATACTTACAGTTTATTCTTAAATGGCTGAAACTCACTTACATATATTTATTGTTTAATCTTTTATTTATGCTTTTTAATTTGAGAAAGTATAAAAGTCCTTCTGATTTTTCATTTTTACTTTACGCTTTCTTAAAACTTCAAAGCTTTTACCATTTACTCTCTGCAAAACCTTCAAGTTATTCTCTGCAATTTCTACTTACAACAATGGCACCAGTAGTAAAAATTATGTCTCAATCTGGGTTCATCTATGAGAAGAACAATTTCATAGCTTTGGTAGCAAAGAATGAAGCCCACTCAGATTATCACAAAATGATGGACTTCATCAAAAACTGTAAACTTAGCTATGCAATACTGGAAGCCCCAACGATTTACTGTGAAGTAGTTGAGGAGATTTGGACAACTGCTGAGTTCAACTCCATAGATATGACCATCTCTTTCACTCTCAAAGGTAAAAATCACTGTGTTAACTGTGATGATTTACTAGCATGTTTTAAATTGCCTGAGAACAATGCCATGACACCACACACTGATAATGATGTATCCAGCATGTTAGATTCCATAGGTTATTCTCTTAACTCTGCTAGTTTAGGGAGTATTAAAAGAAAAGGCCTTAGGAAAGAATGGAGTTTTCTTGGGGATGCCTTTATCAAGGTTTTCTCTGGGAAAATTAGTAATTTTGATGCCATAACTTCATCTCTTGTTAATATGCTCTATATGCTTGTTTCTGATAGGTATTTTAACTTTAGCAATTATGTTATGCTAGAATTGGGTACTAGATTAGGTAACAAAGCTAATAGACCTAATAACATCTATTATGCTAGATTCTTTATGTTATTGGCTAACCATGTTGCTGAAGGTTTGGTCATAACCAATGAGAATAACAAACTCAAGTGATGGGCACAAGAGAAAAGAGTTCTTGCAAATTTATTGAGAATGGATCTCAACAGCAGTGTACCATTGGTATATTTACCAATCATGGATGCACCTCAGGTAAGTGAGGTAATTGTTTCTACAACTCCTACTTCTTCCAACCCCTCTATTTCTTTATCTTCTAGTGTGCCCATGGAATCTGTGACAATGCCCCAACAGATTCCTACCAAGGTCACCAAAACTAAACTTTCAAAATCAAAGACAAAGAAAACCACCTATGTTGTTTCTCAAAAGACAATAGTTGTAACACCTACCCTTAACCCTGAGGGGAGTGAACAGGGTGTGAGTGGTGAGGGGAGGGGTGAACATCAAAGAAACCCCCAGGATAAGGAAGGAGAGATAAGTGTTTCCCAAGCTAGCCAAACCACAGTTTCTCAAAAAGCTGTGGTGGTTGAAAAGGTTACTAGCACATCCCTAGCTGCATTCTCCCAAAAGGATGTAACTATTAAAAATAGTTCCCAACCAGGAACACAGATCAAACGAGGGAGGGACACAGAAGCCAAACACTCACCAACAAAAGCTTTTATTAGAAGAAAGAGGGCTAGAACCCAATCTTCTACACAGGGTGCACACACTGCACAGATACATCCATCTGTATCTATGCCTTCTCAAACTCAGTTTGATGTGGCTCCAACAAATATGGAGTCACAGCCCCATTCTCTCACAATTAACACACATCAATCACCACACACTTCTTCACCATCTCTGGATGTGGATATGTTATTCCCATCAATTCCTGATTCTCCCTCTTTACAACTCAGGGAGGAGCCCCACTCAAATACAGGTGATCATCATCTTTTAGATGATTTGTTGGATCACCCGCAAATTCTTTCAGATGTAATTGAAGGATCTGTGTCACCAAAACTCAAATCAATCCACACAGATTCAACAGTTATATCACTTTCAATTTCTACTTCTTTTCCTTCTTCAACGGATATCACTCATCCGTTGACAAGTGGTTATTCTTCAATGGATAAGCTTAACAGCAGTTATCCGTTGATACCATCAGTGTCACCTTCAACGGCTATTTCATATCCGTTGATAGTCTCTACACACACAACTGAAACAATTCCAAGTGTAGAAGACATGATTACTGTACAATCACTTTTAGGACTGAGGGAAGGGAGTGACAATTTGAGTGAGAGGCTGGGTTGCACCCAGGAAAAAGGAGAGATTGAGAGCTCAAATATGCATGCTATTTCTTCCAGCATGGCAAAAGTAAGTGAGAGGAGTACCACCTTAGTAGGTGAAGGTGAGGAAGTGAGGAGTGTGAGCCAGGGGGAGCCCCTGATGCAAGAATATAGAGAAAAAGAGAGAAAGGCAGGTACAGCAGATATATGGGTGGATCCAGCCATTGCTAGTGAGTCAATGATTGTGGATGATGCTGAAAAGGAAAGACAATTTCAGCAACATTACAAAGCTGTAATTGATAACATTTCCTTGGATGCTGACACTTTTACTGATCCTGTGTCAGCCTATCAGTTGTTGGCTGCTCAGGGCAATGAGGAGGCAGAAAAGACACTACATCTAGTACATACAACAGAATCTCTTCAAAGGGATAAAGCTGCTATTAACAAGATGCCTTCTACAGCTGGTGAGTCATCTGAGGAATTTGGAGTAAATTCTGATGATGATGACTCTGTTTCTTTTGATGGAAGCATGAACTTAGGGGGAGATGAAAGCCCTAGTTCTATTCCAAATTTACCTGAATGGGCCTTGACAAAGGAGTCTACAACAGGGCAATTCAATGTCTCCTTAGTCAAACAAATCAGTACTATCCAACAGGCCATTCAGAAAACTTCACATGCTGGTACCAAGGCAATCCTTACATCTCACCTGGACTCACTGCATCTCATGAAATTGCAGCAAGTAAGACAGAATCTGAGTGTGGATGAACTCAAGAAGGATATTGCTGACTTGAAATCCTACAATTCTAAAAAATTGGATTCAGTCATGCCCTATGGTACAATGAAGGACTTATTGTTGAGATTGAAAAAGGATTCAAATACTGAAAAGAAGCTGGCTAAGTTAGAAGACAGAGTCCAAGTTATTGAAAATTCTGTGGCCAGCATTCTTCACAACCAACAATCTCAAACAAGTCTACTTATGCAGCTGGCAAAGGCACAAGGCTTGACCCCTCTCCTTGATGATAACAAAAAGGGGGAGAGAAAAAGGGAAGGAGAGCCATCTACAAAAATCCAGATATCTAAAGTGCTAGTTCCTGCCATCACTACTTCTCCAATTATGCAAATCAAAGGAAAGCCTGATGGAATTGACCTAATCCAGCTAGCAGCAGCTGAAATTCAAGTGAAAGAGCAAAGGAGGAGAATTAATGAAAGGGTGCAACAAGTGTTTGGCTCAACACAAGATAAATCAATATCTGTGAAACATAGCACAAAGGTTGAACCAATCATTATGGAGCACAATCCAGAAAGGAGGAATAAGGTTGGAGAGACTTCTTTCAAGAATCTAAAACCTATAGTTCTCAAGCCCAACACTAGATCTAGCAAGGACTCCACAAAGAACCCCCTAGACTTTGCTCAGATGAAAGAAGTGGACTTTCCTCTTCCAAAGCCTGATGAAGACAAAGTTTTGGGTGCTAACATCAAAAAGCACAAGGAGACCAAGGACATAGTTGAAAGAATGAAAATGGCCATTATCTTTAGAGAGGGAAAGAGTATCTGTGTGATGCAAGGACATCCCAAATTTCCAAAGGCCAAGAGGGAAGAAACCAAAAGGTTGAAGAAAGAAGCTGAAAAACTCAAGGCTGACAAAAGAGCACAAGCAAAGCTTGAACAACAGCTAAAGTCAAGTCAAGTTGAAGGAGAGAAAGGAATTGAAGTCAGGGGTGAAGACAAGATTGCAAACCTAGATGAGGTTTTTGGGAGTATATTTGGTGAGAGTATGGAGGAAAGAGAGGAATGGCAGAAGGGAAACAGAAGAAAGGCCAAGGCACATAGAAGGAGTGAAGATAACACTGAAGAAACTAAATCAATATCTAAACCACTACCTTCCATACCTGAACCTTGTGTTACTGATCCCACTATAAACATCCATGGTGAACTAATCATCCCAAAAGAGGAACCTATTGATTGGGACACCATCAAATTGCCTACCTTTTTAACCACTCTTCCACTACCAAAGAAACAGAAAAGAAAATCCAAATCTACACCTCCCCTAACCTCTAAGAAATTCACTCAAAAACAAAAACCTAAGCCTAAGCCACCCATTTCTAAAGATGATTATGTTCACATCTGTGACATAAAAGAAATTTCAGACATTGAACTCTATCTGGATGAGCTGGAGGATGTAAGGGGAATAGCTGCCTACAGACAGCTACCAGAGAGATTGGTGTTCAGATACAAAGGAGCTGGGGAAAGAACATGGCCTCTCTACAGGATTCTGAATGAAGGCTACTCTACCTTGATCAGAGTCTTTTCAGCCATACAAAAGGATTCTGGCTTTACCAGGACTGCCAAGACTGAAATTCTCAACAAGATTGCCAACATAAGGAAAACTTGGAGGGAGCCCAATGCTTTGCCCAGAACTTTACTCATTCAAGAAAGGGGAATTACAATCCACAAATCACCTCATTGGTTGATGGAATTTAGAGATGATAAAGAAGTCAGAAGATTTTTTAGACTTGAAGACCAACTCAAGATTGCCAGCAATGAAACTCTCAAGGAAATGCAATCTAAGTTGGATATCAGTGATGAAGATGAAGCTGAATTCTACAGACAACTCCAACTCCAAATTGAGGAAAATGACAAAGGGCTAAGAAAGAACACAAGGGAACAAAGAAGAAAAAGATGATTTGTTCAGACTAGAGGAGCACCCTTGGAAATTCTGTAAATCTTCAATTACCTTCTAATACATACACTTATGCAGCACTTTTAAATTTCTACTTAGTTTCAATTCATATATTTGTTAAGTGTTTTGTTATCATCAAGTTAACCCTGAATTTATGTCTACAATTCTTATAGACATAAATAGGGGGAGATTGTTAGGAATATATGTGCATTAGTTTGATGATATGTTTAACAAAACACTTAAGTAGAAGTTTAGTGTTTGTAGCCTCAACGGATAAGACCACTTTGGCTATCCGTTGATGGTGTAGCTTTACTTAGAAATAAGTCTAGTGTTGTAGCACATTTCAGTCTCTGTATTTAAGATATAATTCTTAGAAGTTGAGAGAAAATATAAGTCATGTTGACTACTAGAAGATATGCAAATAGGAAGGCCAATTGTAAATATTTCATGCCTTGTAATTTTGTGTAAATGAAGTGGTATCAACGGATTTCTTAAAGACCTTCAACGGATGAGAAACAAAGCTTCAACGGATGTCTCTAAAGCTTCAACGAATAGAGCTTCAACTGCTAACACATCAACGGATAAAGCCATCAACGGATGAAGGCTTCAACGGATGTTCTGTTAAATAGCAGTTGATAAGTGGTAGTTGTAACAGCAGACAGAGGCACATGGGTTGACAGAGATAACTGAAATGTGGAAGCCTAATTTCAGGAACATCAGAAAAAGCAGCCGTTCTACTCTAGTACAAAGAGGCAATAGTCAACAAAGTACTTGAGTGATATGGAGAAGAAACAAGTGGAGAACTTATTTTATTATTGTATTTTTATCTTTGTCTTCACTTGTACACTTGGTGATATAAAAACCAAGTAGCAGCTAGTAATTAGAAAAGAATTTTTCCAGTGCTGTTTAGAAAAATCTTGAGAGAAAAATTATCTAGTTTGTACTAGGACGCAGCTGTGATCAACATCTAGAATCACAGATTTTCTGAAATACCATCTCTGGTGGAACAACAATCCACCAGAAAAGTTTTTAAGGTCTGTTGTGTTCTTTACATTAGTGCTTGAATATATATTTGTCTGTATTAGCTTAAAGCAATTCACACACTTGTTTATCTTGAACACAAAGCCTTTAAAACTGCTCAAAACTTGAAAAAGTTTTGAGATTTACATTCAACCCCCCTTCTGTAAATCTCATTGTTAGTCCACTAGGAATAACAATAACCATAATCTTTTGGTAATCTCAACCAAAATTCATACCTTGAAATCTTAACATACAGTTGTCCCCTTTTCAACCTTTGTAGGAAAATCCTTGAGTGTTCTACATGGTCTTTCTTAATTTTTAAATAGCTGGGGATGTTACCAATAAATATAATTATACTTTTACAAGTACTTTTTATACACTTTGTTCAATAAATTTGTAAACGCGACTGGTGCATTTGCTAATCCAAATAATATCACCAGAACTTGTAATGTCCATACCTTACTCTAAACACAGTCTTTAGTATGACCTCAGGCTTACCTTTAGCTGACGGTAGCCTGATCTTAGGTCATCCTTCAAGAACCAACACGTTCCTGTAATTGAATCATATAAATAATCAATTTTATGCATGGGTTACTTATTCCTATTCGTCAACTTTTCAAACTTCTGATAATCATTACATAATTGCATACATCCATCCTCCTCTTCTTTTCTATAAACTACATTATTGCACAACACGGAATACACCTTGTCTCAATATTCCTTCATCCCACAATCCTGAAGTTTCCTTAACTAACTACTTAATTCCTAATGGCCATATGATACGGGGATTTTGACACCAGCCCGACCCCACCCCCTGTTACCTCTCGACCATCTCTCATCTCTTACCCTTATCTCTCCCAATCTTTCTGCTCTCTCTTCTTTATCTATTTCTCTCATTTTTTTCCTTGTTCTCGTAATCCCCTGATTTCCCTGTTAGGTAAGCTTCCCCGACCGCCTTGATTGTTTTTCTTTATTTCCGGCCGACTGTCGACGCCGGTTCTCCGGTGAGGTGACAGCGGTAGGGGGTGTTGCTCGGTTCTCTGTGTTGTGTTTTGTGTCATGTGTGCGATCGTGTGTGTGAGTATGAGTGTGTGTGTGTGTGTATGTGTATGTGTGTGTGCATCTGTGTATATGGGTGTGGTGGCTGGATTGGTTGGAGTGGTGACCGGTGTTGTTTTTCAGCCATTACTTCTATGTTCGGGTTATTTTAGTTCTATTACTCTGATTTAGCATTTCTTTTTCTGCAGAAAATATTTGAGTGATATTCATGAGATAAATTATTTGTGATCGGGAATTAAATTTTGATTATCAGTGAAATTCGCGTTGGAAACCCGAATTAGTCGGGTACCCATTAATTTTACCGCCATCGGCGATGAGCCAATGGTGGACTGTGATGATATAATTTGAGTCCTACGAATAAAAATAATAAAAGAGGTACTTATAAAAATATAGAAATACAGATTATAATAATTAATAATTGGTTTGAACCGGTGGTTGGGATTTTTGAGGTATGGATGGTTTGTTGTTGTGTTTGACGTCGAATTGCTTCGACGGGTTAGTCCGATAAATAAAGGAAACACTGCCCAATTTCCGAGAAATCAGATTACGGAAATGCGAGAACGTATCATATACTTATCGGGACGTCGAACAAATATATATATAAATACTATGTGAAACCTGATTGTATATTGTGGTGAGATATTTTGCCAAAACCAATAACCCTAGTTTTCAAAAAATGATGGGTATACGTATTTTCTAAAAACGGACATCGAACCGACTTTCGAGGACATGAACCCTAATTTATAAGTTTGTTATAATAATAAGTATGTTATGAGTCAGGTTTTGTCAACGTACGGGTAGATTGTTAGCAAGAATATGTCAAGCATATTCGGACGTCTAAATTAGGGTATTTTGACTCTGTAGGTTCTAGTCGGAAGGCCCGAGAGTTGGCATTGGGCTAAGGATAGCCTGGTGGTCAGTCGACAAGATCAGTAAGGTTCCAATCGAAGGACATGAGTGTTGTAGTTGAATCCAGGGTGATCTAGTGGTTAGACGATAAAACCTGAGCGTCCGAGTCGGCTCAAAGTCAATCAGTAATAGTTGTAAATCCTTACAAGGCAAGTACCCCTGACCATACTTTTATGGTTTAGTATATATGAGTAGCTATTATTTTATTCTCGCAATGGAAAAGAAAGTTTTAAGTTACGTATCCCCTGTATTTGGAAATGTTGTTTAAAATATGTTTTGGGGAAAAGTAACTTCTGAAAGCACTTATCTCTAAACGTGATTAAAATGAAAAGAAGTTTTGAATAGTGTGCTGTGACAGAATGGTTTTAAAAAAAGATAGGTGATAGTGATTTTGGAAAATTGGATAAAGAGAATATTTTGATCCACCTATGTCATGGAATGTTTTGATCCACCTATGTCGTGGAATGTTTTGATCCACCTATGTCGTGGAATTTAGAAAGAGGTAAAAAGGAAATTCAGTTAATCTATTGGAGTTGCGTAAGAGGACCGTTATTCGATAATGGCCCAGCAGGTGGTGGCGTAAGAGGCTAATTCGGTTGGATGCTCTGTTTAACCAATTAGTCCAGCGTAAGGGAAGACCTAGCTAGTCTTCCCAGTTCCGGAACACATTCTTTATTCTGGACGGCCGTTAGTCGCTGTCCAGTGATGATAGACTGATCATCTATCTTCACCCATTGAACGTCCAATAGATTTGATTGATTCAATTTTGAAATTGTTTAACAAATCAACTTATTTTAAACAGATGATTTGGAAGTGAGATTGCATGCTAAAATTTAACTCTGGTATTTATACGCAGCACACGACTAATGATATTGTTTTACAGAGCATGCTAATTTTGAATATCCAGTTTATGATTGTTTACCTTGCTTTTGTAAACGAGCTATAATTTCTGTTCCTATCACGGTTTTATCATGAATTGCTTTACTTGTTATTCATATAGTGGTACTGCTGAGTAATTGATTGCTCACCCTTACAGAATTAATTTGTATATGTATTGCGGATACCTAGGATATTCTTCCGTGGTAGTCAGGGCAGAGCTTCAGTTCCATGCATGTCAGGCTCCTCTGAGGTAGTTGTGTCAGACCAAAGTTGGTTTGTTGAGTTGCTGTATTAAGTTAGTTGCGTCAGGATGGTTTGTTATAAGTTGGTTTTGTAATAGTTGCAACCTAAATCATACTTAAACCTGGAAAAGGTCTTGGTAAAGGGGTCATGATTATGTATTATTAATAACTTGGATTATAATATGCTTGTTATTATAGTTGTTGGTGACGTCAACTCCTGACCCCGGGGTTGAGGCTGTCAAAGTTGGTATCAGAGCTACAGGTTTGAGTCCCTGATTTAGGTTAGGAGTAGAGTCAAAGGAGTGTAGGAAGGTTTACATTAAATTTGTGAGTCAGCGACTCAATCAGAGGAACGAGTCTAAGAGTTCAGTCGAGGGTTTTGAAGGCGTAACCCTGATATCTATTGAGGATTGGCTGGAACTGCCCTAGCTTTTAGTATGTCTCCCTAGTATATATATTGTTGGTAATGTCCGATAAAGGTTTTAGATATCCCTCTCGAGAAAACGACTCTGATCACGAGAATTCAGCTTTGGAGCGGATCCTTGATGTATCTCGCGGTGTATGTGGATTAGTATCGTTGTTATATCTTGAACCCTTACATGTATTTCTTGAAACACATTTTGTTGCCCAGAATGATTGTCTATTGCCTAATAAGTTGCTTGTTTTCTGAAAGAAGTCAAAGCTCGAATTAAGCAACTTAAGGTTTTGTTGATTTATCATAAATCAGATTTTCCCTTCCGATTTGTGAATTTTCTATCTAAATATTTTTTCTTTCCTCGGTGATTCCTTCGGTTGATTGGGGCAAACAATGCATATGATTTGTCTATTTGTCTGTGTGACAAAAGGGTATGGTGGGACGCCACCAAATTGTGTGTTGTGAACTATACGGTACTAAGACTGACCATCTTATGTACTTGTATGGTTTCTCTCAGTCATATCTATATCTTCTTCGCTTTTCCTCCCTTTATAATTGATTCCTTGATTTTAAAATTCTATGACAATGAATTTTTCAGTGACCTCTGCAATTAGACAGTTCTAGTTATTGAAAGTAAATAAAAATTGACTGTGAGGAGAAATGGAAGTTCTACATCAGATTGCTATTCAATAATAATGGCAGCAGAGAGGATTTAGGATCCAATGACAAAAGTTACAGCCTCGGAAAAATAATTCAGTGGTTGGTGAATCACTTGCAGGTGATAAGAAATCATCTTTAGAGGAATGGTTGGTTGAAATATGGGCTAGGGTGCCTAGTAGAGTTCAGCGTTCCTTAAGTTTGATTTGATTTTCCAGTTTCCTTTATGCAGTTTGTGGCTAATTTAGTCAGCCAAGTTTTTGTTGTATATTGGATTAGTTAGTTGTTGTATTTGAGTAGTGGTGGAAAGTTAATTAGTTGCTGTTATATTAACGAGCCATGCCACAGTATTTAGTGTCTTCATACTTCAGATTACCTGTACTGTTGTTGATTTTGCTACTGTCTTTGTTGTTGTTATTGCTAGTGTTGTTAATCTAGATCTCTTTTATAAATGGACCCTGATATTAAAGATATGGGTATTTTGATTGGACAGCATTTTCCTGATACAGGTGCACCATTTAAACGGTGATATCGTCTGCCAAACATTCTTTTTATGTTTTGAATAAACTCATCTTTATATTTCAGGAAGATGCCACCCAAGAAAGCTACCAAGTCTAAAGAAAATAGTAGTAGTTTTGTTGTAAGTCCAGTTATAAATGAAATTCTGGATTTGTTACGTCAGCAGTAACAACAACATCAGCAGCTAATCCAGCAGGTTTAGCATCAGCAACTACTGTTGCAGCAGCAACAGCAAAGAGTGAACCAAATTGTTAATTTCAAATCCTTCCAGAGTGTTAAACCTCCGGAGTTTAAAGGTGAGCCTGATCCCGTAGCTGATGAAGCATGGTTAAAAGAGATGGAGAAAGTTTTCAATCTTATCCAAGTGAGTGACAATCTTAAGACCGATTACGCAAGCTATTTCCTAAGGAATGAAGCGAAATACTGGTGGGAGTCAACTAGAGCCTTAGAAGGAGAAGGTCATGTCCCATCGGCTAGGTTTACCGAATTGTTTTTGGAAAAATATTTCCCCGACTACATGTGGAATCAAATAGAGATTGAGTTCTTAGAACTGAAGCATGGCGATAGAAGTGTAGCTGAGTATGAGGCTAAGTTCACAGAGTTGGCTAGATTTGTACCAGACTATGTACACTCTGAAGCTCAGAAGGAAAGGAGGTTTCAACAGGGGTTGAAGCCTGAAATTCACAGTGGAGCAGTGACATTGCAACTCAAGACGTATCCTTCCGTAGTTCAGGCCGCCTTAGTAATTGAGATGGATCAGAAGTTAGCCGCTAGATAAAAAGAAGATAAGAATCGAAAGATAGATGATGTGGAAGAAGCATCAGTTCAAGAAGGATCTAGCCAGAAGTCTCAGAAAAAGGTTGGAAGGAATAAGTATAGAGAATTTAGAGGACAAAATTTTTCTTTAAACAAGCCTAATAACACCTCATTCAGCTCTAGTCAAGTCAAGTCCGACAGGTTGCCTATATCGGATTGCAAGCAATGTGGTAAAAG
The DNA here is from genome assembly GCF_009905375.1 of Apium graveolens. Classification (NCBI taxonomy): domain Eukaryota; kingdom Viridiplantae; phylum Streptophyta; class Magnoliopsida; order Apiales; family Apiaceae; genus Apium; species Apium graveolens. The sequence goes on from NC_133651.1 coordinate 44,843,921, forward strand.
GCATGATGGAGTATGTAAAGCAAATACTGAATGTTTCAGGTGTGGACAGAAAGGACACTATGCGTCAGAGTGTAAAGTGGATCCAGGAGTCACGTGTTATAATTGTGGAAAGGTAGGGCATATTGCCAAGAACTGTAGAAGTATTTCTCGAGATAGCATGGGAGGTAGTGGATCAAAAGGTCTAACATCCAGTATACCCAAGGCTAAGACTTATAATATGATTAAAAAGGTCAATTGCTCAAGACCCCGATACGGAACCAGGTACATCCTTTCTTAGTTTCATACTTGTTAAAGTATTAAGTGGCAATGGAGTGTCTAATATAATTATATGTGGATAGAATAAAGTTAATGTAGGAATATTTAAATGAACCCTTAATTATAGAAGTGGTTGATCGAAGTAAAGTTCCAGTAAATCAGTCATGTCCTAAATACCCTATAGAATTCTTAGAAATTTTTTGCGATTAACCTATTACCTTTCGAGTTAAAAGAGATTGATATAATCTTAGGAGTGGATTGGGTGTGTGTCATAGGGCAGTGATTGATTTCCAGAAGAAGAAAATTGTAATATTTATGGAAGCTAATATTAAGATGAGTATCCAAGGGCATAAGCAAGAATGTAGGGGATATTAAGAAGAAAGCACCTATCTCTAAACGTGATTAAAATGAAAAGAAGTTTTGAATAGTGTGCTGTAATAGAATGGTTTTAAAAAGAGATAGGTGATAGTAAATTTGGAAAACTGGATAAAGAGAATGTTTTGATGCACCTATGTCGTGGAAAGTTTTGATCCACCTATGTCGTGGAATGTTTTGATCCACCTATGTCGTGGAATTTGGAAAGAGGTAAAAAGAGAATTCAGTTAATCTATTGGAGTTGCGTAGGCGTAAGAGGCTAATTCGGTTAGGCGCTCTGTTTAACCGATTAGTCCAGCGTAGGGGAAGACCTAGCTAGTCATCCCAGTTCCGGAACACGTTCTTTATTCTGGACGATCGTTACTCGCTGTCTGGTAAAGATAGACTGATCAGCTATCTTCACCCGTTGAACGTCCAATAGATTTGATTGATTCAATTTTGAAACTGTTTAACTAATCAACTTGTTTGAAACAGATGATTTGGAAGTGAGATGGCATGCTAAAATTTAACTCTGGTATTTATACACAGCACACGACTGATGATATTATTTTACAGAGCATGCTATTTTTGAATATCCAGTTTATGAATGTTTACCTTACTTTTGTAAACGAGCTATAATTTCTGTTCCTATCACTGTTTTATCATGAATTTCTTTACGTGTTATTCATATAGTGGTATTGATGAGCAATTGGTTGCTCACCCTTGCAGAATTTTTTGTATATATATTGCTACCTAGGAGATTCTTCTGTGGTAGTCAGGGCAGAGCTCCGGTTCCTTGTGTGTCAGGCTCCTCTGAGGTAGTTGTGTCAGACCAAAGTTGGTCTGTTGAGTTGCTATATTAAGTTAGTTGCGTCAGGATGGTTTGTTATAAGTTGGTTTTGTAATAGTTATAACCTAAATCATACTTAAACCTGGAAAAGGTCTTGGTAAAAGGGTCATGATTATATATTATTAATAACTTGGATTATAATATGCTTGTTATTATGGTTGTTGGTGACGTCAACTCCTGACCCCGGGGTTGAGGTCGTCACAACTCAGCTTCTTTCTTGAGAGAGAACTAGAAAACTTAGATTTTTTTGTTACATTTAAAAATAAAGGACCAATATTTACTTTATAGATTAGTAAACACGAGTTTACACAGCATGCAATAAGATGAACTAAACCCTACTTTAAGTTATCTCTAAAGCTTTCTATTTCTAGCTTTGTGAATCCTTGCAAATCTTATAGGTCTGTGACCTTCCTTTATCATTTAATCTTGGCCCTTGATCTTGCACTCTTCAAGCTGCTTTTATAGACTTTCCAATCTAAGTGATTAGATCGTTTGTCGATTGATAATCTTTGAATCTTTAACTTCTCTGCATTATGTACTTGAGATTCGTATCGAAATCTCCAGTTTGTTGTATAGAGAACTGACATCTCAATAAGTATAATCTTATCGAGATCTCTGAGGTCTCTATAAGTGTTAGGTCACACACACTGTAGAAGGGGGTTGGATATAGTGTATACTACAAACAAATCGAATTAAGAACACAAGTATGAAACACAGAATAATCTTATTAATAAAACAGTATTACAATGGAACCGTTCTCTCTCAGTGATGAACAAATATCACGAGAGCTGCTAGGGTTATGACGAATAATATTCTCGATATAATAACACATATAGTGTAAACCCTATACTGTGTTTATATAACACACAGTTAGAATATAATCTTCTAATTGATATCGAATATAAGTCTGCATCCTAAAATATATGAATTAGTTATCCTTTCCCCCAAATCTTCTATTCTTCATAGAATTCTTCTCTATGCATATCTCTTCTTGTTTTAGTCTCGATCTTCTTTCCTTTCAATCAGCCACCTTCCTTATCTGAACGTCTTCTTAAGTCCTGATATTATCTCCTGATAAATATCTTCTGATAACTTAAGTTCTGATAACTTAAGTTCTGATATCTTAAGTTCTGACTTCAGTATAAATACTGATTTCCAGTTAAGTCCTGATTTGTCCTGTTAGTTAAGATCTGAAAACTAAACACAAATCATTATTAGACATGACATCACATATATATCTAACAATCTCCCCCAACTTGTAAATTAGCATAATATACAATTTCAGTAGATATTTGATGATGTCAAAAACATTAAGTACAAATGCATATGAGAATTTGACTAAGCAACTACAACTCACAGTCCTTGTAGCTTTTACCATCCTTAAAGTCTGATATCAGTTTTAACCTGTATATCCTTCAAAATTTATCAGCTGTAGTTCTTGACTTGGCTTTAGTGTGTGATCTCTTTAATGTCAGGAGTTGTTCTGAGATAGTTCTTCAAAAGAGTTCTCTCAGCATATTTAAGTTCATTCTGTATCCTCCTTTTTGCATCTTTAAGTTCAACTGTATCTTCACCTGTTTGAAAGATAGCAGCCCTGAGATCATTTCTTTTTGCTTTCCTTATATCCTGATCCAGTTTAATGACATAGGCTTTATCAGACTCTAGATTAAATTCAAGACCTTTAATACCAAGAAATATAATGATGATTTTGGCAGTATTAGGCTTCATCTCAACAATATCACCATTGTGAGCTTTGTACTTAGGACAGTATGGTCTGTCAGACTTTACATAGTAAAGTTTCTCCTGCCTTTGAATATCAGATTTTAAGTAACTAGCAGCACCATCTGTTGACCTGTTTTTCACTTGAAGTAGAAATATCACATGTTGCAATTCTTCAAAATACTTCAAACGAATAGCATTCTTTCTAATCTGGAATACCCTTCCATCTATCATGAAATATAGCATGAAATCTTCTTTCAATACAAAGTGGTAGACCATTTGTACAGACTTCAGTTGATTCAATATTTCAGGAGTTGTTCATACTCCTGGTTCACTCAAAGAAGTTGGATCAAAGGTAGTATTATTTACTCTCTTTTCTTTAGAACTACCCAATCCTAATTTGTCTCTAGCTTCCTTTCCTCTAATAACTCTTGCTTCAAAACCACTTGATGTAGTCTTCAAAGATTGAGTAGACTGTTGAGCTTTAGTAAACCCAGGTAGTAGAATTTTTGAAGGTTTAACATGAGCAATGTTAGAGGTTTCCTTTTCTTCTGATGTCAAGACAACTTGAGCTCTGTCAGAGGTTGCTTGCTTCATTGTAATATCAGAATTTACAAAGTCCTGATCTTGAACAACATGAGCTCTGTCAGAGGTTGTTTGAATATTCTTCTTTTTGAAAATCAGACAAGTATCTTCATCAGATTTTGCTTCCAGATCCATAATTGGCATATATGTCTTTACAGGTTCATCAATCTTTGCCTTACCCTTGGATCTAGGATCAACTTCCACCTGTGATTTGGCTTTGAATTCAGATTTGGTTACCTCAGAGTTTGTCTTCTCTTTAATCACAATGCCCTTAGGCTTAGGTGGTATCTTTGCAAAGACTTGATCTTTTGACTTTGACTTGACATTTTCTGCTATAAGTCTGGCTTCTTCTTTCTTCAGACTTTCAAAGTCCATTCCTGGATTGTCTTTGAGAAATAGTCTTTTTGAAATTTCTTCATCCAGCTTCTGTAACTTGGGGTCTTGATAGTAGACTGATGTTTCCTTCCCTTTAAGCTTCAGTGTCTGCATAAACTTCTGTGATTCTTGACTTTCACCCTGTATCTAAACATCAGGCTTAGTCAGAACTTGTTTATCAGAACTTTTTCTTCTATCAGCATCAAAACTTGTTCTCTGTGTAGAAGTTCCTGCTTTCCTGGATGAAAAACCTTTGTCTTGACCATGACCTCTACCCTTTTCAGAGTTTCCCTGGTCATCATTTCCATCATCCTTACCCTTCAGTGGTTGATCAATTTTGCATTTGGACTTAATCACTTTCTCCCCCTTTTTGGCATCATCAGGTAATAGGAGAGAGACAAGCAATTCCACAGAGTTTTGGATTTCATTGAGTTGATCTTGTTGAGCAGCTTGATTATTTAAAATATCAGATATTTGAGCTTGCTGCTTTTCTTGAGTCTTTTCTATATACCCAATGCGGTCAAAGGTCGGCTTAAAAAACCTGTTCTTTTCCAATTTGACATTCATGTCTTACTGAATCAGGGTTTCTTGAATTTTGTTTACTTTGGCTTGAGTTATTGAGTGTTGACCTTGAAGGTGCCTTGTACTCAATGCAGTAACTCTGAGTTGTGCTTTGAAATCATCATTCACCAGCATCTCATCAGCTTTAGCCAGGTGCTTAGCAAGAATATTTGCAGTAGGAACAAAATCAACTTTGTTCCATTCCTTGGTCCACTCTTTTCCTCTTGGAGTTTCACTCCAAGGTACCGGTGCATCCTCTCTAACAAAGTTCTTGATTAGATCAGCTTTGCCTAGAACTTGTTGAGGTGCATGTCCTGAAGGACCAGCTGCATCAGCATTTACAGTTGTAGCAGCTTCACCAGTATTGTCAATATTTACAGCATCAGAACTTACAGAGCCTTCAGAATCAGCTTCCTCTGATAAAATGATACTGTGTGAGGCTATAGAGGTTTCAAAATCATCCTCTAAGTTCTGATCAACATCCAAATTCTGATGCTCACCTAATATCTGATCTTTATCATCTAGATTCAGAAGAGGTGTTGTTGGAATATCTACATTAAAATCAGTATCTAAAATTGGTGTTGTTGGTGGAGTATGTTGAAGAATGGTGGGAGCTTCCAAGTACAGAACCTCAGGCACAACCAAGTTGTGAATATCTATTTCAGCACTTATACCTGGGTCTTCAGCATGTACTTGTTCAATGATAGGAGACACAGGAGGTGTAGGCACTCTGTCTTGAGCAGTTTCTTCAGCTTGAATTGGTGACAGTGGACGTGTAGATGCAGTGGCTTCAGCAAATTCTGGTTGTGTAGATGGAAGGGATTCAATCACAATTGGCTCCTTTGGGATCAGAGATTCCTGATCCCCTTCCTTAGCTGCTGCTTCCACATCCTCTGAATCTGACTCAACTGTGTCCATGTTAGCTCTCTGTTTCTTCCATCTCTTCAAGTGTGGAGAGACTGTGGGAGCTTTGTCATTAGAATTTATCTTTCTAAGCCTTTTGAGGGGCCTAGAACTCCCAGTTTCCTTTGTTTTCTAAGGAGACACTTCCTCAGCTGCTTTTGCAACAGGTTCTGATATTTGAACATGTGCCTCATCTTCTGATTTATCTCTCAGAATCATCATCCTTCTCTTCTGTTGTGTCTGAGGTACAGTCTTTATCCGCTTTGCTCTAGAAGAAGAAGGCTTCACTGTAGGTGCTGATGGTTGATTGGTATGCGCTGATGTTTGTGTTTGTGGAGTGACAGGAGTAGGTGTTGATGGCTGTTATGTGTTAGTAGGTTGGACATCAGGATATAGCAATGAATATGTAGCAGCATCAGCATTTACAAGAGCTTGCTTTACTGATAAAGGAATGCTAAGAGGTCTCAAAACTCCCTTCTTGTTGTCAGCAGTGAAAAGATCAGTAAAAGCCCTTTTTGCTAACCTAAAAGGTTCTATGAGTTCACCTGCTAGTTTTGGTTCATCTTCTGTACAGTAATTGTAAATTAACTGACAGAAACTAGCAAAGTAAACTACATTCTTGTCCTCTTTCATTCTATCTCCTATAAAACATAACATAGTCTTTGCATAATCAAAATGAGACTGGTTTAGGAGTGCATACCCAATTTATTGTGTCAGAATAGGAATGGCATCAAAATTTGAGCACTTGTTGGCAAACGTCTTCGTGATGCAATCGAAGAAGAAGCTCCATTCCTTTCGAATATATGGGCGTTTGAGTTGACCCAACTTAGCCAAACTCTGTTCATACCCAAGATTAGCCATCATTTGCTGTAGCAAGGGCTCCTCCACAGCAGAACTGAATTGACAGGATTCAGGTAGGTGTAGAGCTTTTCGAACTGCTCCTGGAGTAACAACATACTCAACCTCATTTGCTGTAAATATGATGCTTGGAGTCCCATGCTTACCACCATCATCATAATGTCCAGTACGCCAGAATGTCAGAACTTGAGTTCCATATATACTGGTTGGTTGTGTCAATGCGAACCCAATTTCACTATGAGATAAGAAATCCTGAATAAAATGAAGTTCCGAAGGAGCTTCACTCTTAGTGAGAATGGCAGCATAGTTGTTGGGGACGAACTTTGCTCCATTAAAGATTATATCCTTGGGTGCCATTGAAAAATAAGTGAGAAGTTAGAATGCCTGAAAAGTGTTTGATAAAATGTCTGTATAGTAAACCGTCAGAAAATATGAGAGAATAAGAAAAAGAGAGAGAGTGAATAGTATAGAAATGTAAATAAAAGATTTGAAAATCTTTTATCTCTTTTACTTAGACACCCCACGTGACAACAGTTATTGAGAAGTGGAACAGACGTTACACCTGTCAAGCATGCAGCAGTTAAGACAAAAGTTAATGGGCATGGGAAATAAGTAATGATTACTATGCACATGCAGTTTTTCAAAAAAAAACTGTTCCCGCCAAACAAATGATTATTACTGTCTTTATCTCACATAAACCAATATTCTGATAAAATATTACCGTTGAAGTATTGACCAAAAATAAATCAAGTAAATAAAAACTGCCACTACAGCATCAGAACTTGATTTTTATCAGAACTTAAATGTCATCAGAATATGGCTCATTTACTCAAAAAGTGAATGTTTATTTCTGTAATTCTTCACAAATACTGATATGGTTTCAACAGAACTTAATCATCAGAACTTCCATCAGAACTTGTCCTCAGAATTTATGCAACTAACACTTAAATTGTTCATCTAAAACAACATTAATCACCACAGTAATTTTCATCATTCATATGGAGTGTAAGTGTGTGCTTTAAGCTAAATATGAGACAAAGAGTAAACTCTGATTCACTTCAGTACATCTTAGAAATAAGGCATAACTAAGAACTTTGCTTAAAATATGTCATTAGTCTGAAGTCTACTATAGAATGAGTTCATGCATGAGTCCACCTCAACTGCTTTGTGCTCATTTTATGCATCTTTTGAAATTCCTTTTTACAGTGGCTTTTCAGTGTAAGTGAGTCACAACTGCTTATCAGAATTTATGCTATTATCAGAGTATTTCTCCAGTAATCAGAGAATGTGAAAATTCACCAAGAAAATTTTATTTTCCTTTTCTAATGCATATTACTTAATACCAGCAATGCACTTGGGTCTTCCCTTCCACATATATTTTTCTCTAGATCTCAAAGGAGTATCTGATATTTATTTCTTTTCTTTACTTTTTCTTTTGATAAGTGAGGCTTATCAGCACTTAGTACACCCATAAGATTTACAAATATCAGAACTTAACAGATAAGAAGCACCATTCTAGTTTTTGACTTAGTAATAAGATACACAAAGTAAACCTAACCAAGATCAACATCAGAATTTGCTTGTGTTAAAAGATTTCCACATAAACAATTACTTCAAACATGGGATCTTTAGTATATTAAAGACTACTAGGTCAGCATCCAGCACAGTTATCCTCTTTGGATTGAATAGTCACAGAAACATTCATATCACTATCCGAGTTGAAAAATTCACATCAGTCAACAATCAGCATTTAAGTAAATTTCAATTTAAGCACAGACTACATAAAGATAGTAATATCTGTAAATAATGATCATTAAGTCTAATGTATCAGAACATAAACTAAACAGATTTAGAGAAAGAACCTGAAATCATTCCAAGTTCATTTACCAATCTTGTAAAAGTAGCTTCACATAGTGGTTTTGTGAAGATATCTGCTAGTTGTTGATCTGTCGGAACAAAATGCAATTCCACTGTACCTTCCGTCACATGCTCCCTTATGAAGTGGTCCCTAATGCTGATGTGCTTTATCATTGAGTGTTGAACTGGATTACCTGTCATAGCAATAGCACTTTGATTTTCACAGTAAATAGGGATTTTAGAAAATTCTAACCCATAATCCAGTAGCTGATTCTTCATCCAAAGAATCTGTGCACAACAGCTTCCTGCAGCAATGTACTCTGCCTCTGCAGTTGATGTGGAAATTGACTTTTGTTTCTTGCTAAACCAAGAAACTAATCTGCCTCCAAGAAATTGGCAGCTTCCACTTGTGCTTTTCCTGTCAATTTTGCACCCTACAAAATCTGCATCTGAGTAACCTATTAGCTTAAAGTCTGATTCTCTAGGATACCACAATCCTAGATCAGCTGTACCCTTAAGGTACTTGAAAATTCTTTTCACAGCTGTTAAGTGAGGTTCTCTTGGATCTGCTTGAAATCTTGCACAAAGACAGGTAGCATACATTATAGTAGGTCTACTTGCAGTTAGATTGAGTAGTGAGCCAATCATACCTCTGTAATCAGTAATATCTACTGATGTACCAGTATCCTTATCCAATTTTGTTGTTGTGGCCATATGAGTGGATGCACTTGAACAGTCTTGCATTCCAAATTTCTTCAACAAATTTCTGGTGTACTTAGATTGACAAATAAAAGTTCCTTCTTCATTTTGCTTGACTTGAAGGCCCAGAAAATAGCTAAGTTATCTCATCATACTCATTTGATGTCTTGACTGTATTAGCTTGGCAAACCTTTTACAAAGTCTATCATTTGTAGAACCAAAAATGATATCATCAACATATATCTACACCAAAAGTAAGTCATTTCCATGGTTGAAATAGAATAAGGTTTTTATCAATAGTCCCTCTGTTAAATCCACTTTCCAGAAGAAACTGAGCTAATGTCTCATACCATGCTCTTGGAGCTTGCTTAAGGCCATAAAGTGCTTTATCAAGTCTGTAGACATGATTAGGAAATTTTGAATCTACAAAACCTGGAGGTTGTTCAACATATACTTCTTCTTCCAATTCTCCATTAAGAAAAGCACTTTTTACATCCATTTGAAAGACTGTAAACTTTTTGTGAGCAGCATAAGCCAAATATATCCTTATGGCTTCCAATCTAGCAACTGGTGCAGATGTTTCATCATAATTAATTCCCTCTTGTTGAGAATATCCTTTTGCAACCAGCCTTGCTTTATTCCTTGTAATTATGCCATCACTATAAGTTTTGTTTCTGAACACCCATTTTGTACCAACAACAGATCTGTCCTTTGGTCTTGGCACTAGGGTCCAGACTTTATTTCTTTCAAATTTATTTAACTCTTCCTGCATTGCTTGCACCTAATCAGCATCTTGAAGAGCTTCTTCCACTTTCTTTGGTTCAGCCTGAGAAAGAAAAGAATGATAGAGACATTCATTTGATGTTGTTGTTCTAGTTCTAACACCTGCTTCAGGATTTCCAATAATCAAGTCAGGTGTATGTGCTTTAGTCCACTTCCTTGTAGTTGGAAGGTTTTCTCTACAACTGGATGTTCCCCCATGATCCATGCTGTCTCCATCAACATTTTCTAATGCTCCCCCTGAAATTATGCTCTCTGAGTTGGATCCTTCAGAATTTGAGTTTCCAGAATTATCAGAACTTGGCCCATCAGAACTTGATGAATCAGAATTTGAGTTTCCAGAATTATCATAACTTGGCCCATCAAAACTTGATGAATCAGAACTTGAAGAGCCTGTTCTAGGTTCTGATGCTTCTTGAGATGTGGTTGGATCTTCAATATGCTCCCCTTGCACAAGTGCATTTTCCTTTGGCGTAGTCACCACAGTTTCAATAACATCAGAGTTTAACCCATCAGAGTTTGCAATAGACATGACATTCACTGGACCAAATAGATCAACATGTAGTAGGTGATAAGGCTCAAGAATTGAAGATTCAGTCTTACTCTTGAATGAAGATTTTCTTTGTTTTGCCTTTTGACATGAATCACAAAGGCCATCAGAAGCAAATACTGATTTTGGCAGTCCTCTCACAAGATCTCTCTTGACTAGTTTATTTATATTGATGAAATTTAAATGAGAGAGTTTCTTGTGCCTATCCCAGCTTTCTTCAATTGATGCTCTACTTAACAGACAGATTGCAGAACCATCAGAACTTGTTCAAATCTTGGCTTCATAAATGTTACCATGCATGTATCCCTTTAAAATAACTTTGCCTATAGATTTGCTTACAACTTTCCAGTGTTCTTCAAAGAAATCCACATAATAACCTCTGTCACAGATTTGACTAATACTCGGCAGATTGTGTTTAAGTCCTGAGACTAGAGCTACTTTTTCAATGATGACATTCCCAAGATTGATATTGCCATATCCCAGAGTTTTTCCCATGTTGTCATCTCCATAAGAAACTCCTGAGCCAGCTTTCTCCACAAAGTCTGATAGCAGGTCTTTATTTCCAGTCATATGTCCTGAACATCCACTGTCCAGAACTAGGATATTTTTCCTGTTGCCCTGCAATCATAAAGACCACTAATGATTAGTTTTAAGGACCCATACTTGCTTGGATCCTTTGGCCTTATTAAGTTTGTTAACATTTACAGCGGATTTATAAACATCAGAGTTTATGTTAACATTTTTCTTATCAGAATTTACAGTATCGGACTTTGCATCAGAACTTACACTGGAAGGAATAATGCTAACTTTCTTCAAAGAAGGTTTTATTTGATAATAATCATAGTATAAACTATGATATTCCTTACAAGTATAAATGGAATGCCATAAACTACCACAATGAAAACAAGGATTTTGTGGCTTAAACCTAACAGACTGACTCTTAACTCCTGACTTAGAAGGTAAGGAGTTTATTTTCTTATTCTTCCTGCAAAAAGAAGCCAGATGGTTAGAATTTCCACATTTATAGCATTTCTTTCTAGGAGCATTAGGAACAAGCATATAATTATTGCTTTTGTTCACACCTTCCTTTCCATTCCTATTTTTCCTAGGTGGCTTTACCTTATTTACATCCTTAATCTCTTTCAGCTTGTACTTAAGCTGCTTCTTTATCATTAAGCCTATGTTAACTTCAGCTGGTTTATCCTGTTTTAACTTATCAGAAGTTGACTCTGCCTTAACTTCTGCCTCACTATCTTTCATCTTTTCAGAATCAGACTTTACAGTTTTAGCTACAAACTTAACAGGATTTACCTTTGGCTTATTAGTCTGTTTAACAATAATTCGCTTAATTTATTCAGTTCCTGTTTCACTTTTATCATCTCCATAACCAAAGCCCTCTTTCCAGTTTCCACTACTTAGTAAATTCTGAGTTGTTCTTCCAGAGTTAGTCCAAGTCCTAATAATCTCTTGTTAGGTCACACACACACTGTAGAGGGAGTGAATACAGTGTATAGTACACTCAAATCGAACTTTAAGAACTTAAGTAACAGAAAACAAACTTTATTGAAACAATAAACTCTGTTACAGTATGGAATTGTTACCTCTCAGTGATGAACAAATATCACGAGAGCTGCTAGGATTACAATGAATAATCTTCTCTAATAATGATAACACTTATAGTGTAAACCCTATGTATGTGTTTATATACTACACAGTTACAAGATAATCACTAATTGATATGGAATATAATTCTGCTTCCTAAAATATATCAATCAGATATCTTTTCTTCCAAGTATTCCATTCTTTACAGAATTCCTTCTTCATGCATATCTCTTCTTATGTTTATCTTGATCTTCTTTCCTTTAATCAGCTACTGTCCTTATCTGATCGTCCTTCAGCACTTAAGTTCTGATATCTATCTTCTGATGATTGTCTCCTGATAACATAAGTACTGATATCCTTAAGTCCTGACTTCCAGTATAAGTACTGATCAACAGTTAAGTACTGATTTATCCTGTTCAAGTAAGATCTGAAAGCTAAACATAAAACATATTAGCCATGACATTATCAAATATATCTAACAATCTCCCCCAACTTGTAAATTAACATAATATACAAGTTTAACAGATATTTGATGATGTCAAAAACATTAAGTACAAATGTATGAGAATTAGACTAGATAACTACAACTTACAGTCCTTAAAGCTTTTACCCATTTCAACTTCTGATAACAACTTCAGTCTGTATAAATATCAGAATTTAAGCAGTTGTAGATCTTCGACTTGGCTTCATCATTTTCTGATCTCTCTGATGTCAGGATTTGTTCTGAGATAGTTCTTCAACAAACATTTCTCAGCATATCTGAGTTCATCAATCATTCTCCTTTTGACATCTTTAAGCTCTGCAGTATCTTCACCAGTTTGAAAGATTGCAGCTCTGAGATCATTGATCTTTGCTTTTCTCAACTCCTGATCTAGTCTTATGACATAAGCTTTGTCAGACTCTAGATTGAATTCAAGTCCCTTAATACCAAGATATGTTCTGATCTGTGCAGTATTAGGCTTCATATCAACAATATCACCATTGTGATCTCTGTACTTTGGAACATATATGCTATCAGACTTAACAGAATAAAGCCTTTTCTGTCTCTGAATCTGTTCTTTTTAAGTAGTTTGCAGCAGTCCCTGTTATTCTGTCATCCACTTGAAGTAAGAAAAGTACATGCTCCAATTCTTCAAAATACTTCAATGGAATGGCATTTTGTCTTATATGATAAACCCTACCATCTGTCATGAAATACAACATGATGTATTCTTTCAAGTAGGTATGGTAAACCATCTGTACAGATTCCAGTTGATTCAATCTCTCAGGAGTTGCTCCAATACCTGGTTCACTCAAGGAAGTTGGATCATTGGTAGTGTTGTGTACTCTTCTTTCATCAGCACTTCCCAATCCAGTTTTATCTCTAGCTTCCTTTCCTGTAACTACTCTTGCTTCAAAACCACTTGCAGTAGTCTTCAAAGATTGAGTATGTTTTGCTTTAGTGAATCCTGGTAGGAGTGTCTTTGATCTATTTTCTGATATCAAGTTAACTTGAGCTATATCAGAGGTTACTTGCTTCTTCTGAATATCAGAACTTACAATTTCTTGACTCTGAACAACTTGAGCCATGTCAGAGGTTGTTTTAAGAACTTTTCTTGAAGTCAGAGCAAGATCATCCTTTTCATCAGTAATTTCTTCTTCCTCAGGAGGTACATAAACCTTGATAGGTTCACCAACCTTTTCTTTACCCTTGGATCTTGGATCTATCTGTGGTTGTGATCTAGCCAATGTTGCTTCAGTATGTGTCCTTTCTTTGATCACAATGCCTTTGAGTTTTGGAAGTGATTTTTTACCAGAAGCTTCAGATTTAGATGTGACTTTCTCTGATTTAAGTCTGGCTTCTTCTTCCTTTAAACTTTCCAAGTCCATTCCTGGATTTTCTTGAAGAAATAACTGTCTTGACATTTCCTCATCAAGATCTAGAAGTTCATCAGAACTTATCATTTTACCAGCAGCAGAACTTATTCTTTTCCCAGTATCAGAACTTGTCCTGTGACTAGCTTGTCTTGATGTAAACCTTCTACCTTGACTATGACCGCTACCCATTCCAGAGTATCCTTGATCATCATTTCCATCATCCTTTCCTTGCAGTGTCTTGTTAGTTTTGCATTTGGACTTAATTACCTTCTCCCCCTTTTTGGCATCAGCAGGTAGTAAAAGAGAGATAAGTAATTCCATTGAGGATTGGATTTCAGTAAGTTACGATTGCTGAGAAGCTTGATTTGTCAGAATTTCATCAATCTGAGCTTGTTGTTTCTCTTGAGTTTTCTCAATATAAGCAATCCTGTCAATGGTAGGTTGAAAGAACTTTTTCTTATCAATTTTCCAAACTTGTTCCTGTTTGATAAAGTTCTCTTGAATCTTGTGTAGCTCTGCATGAGTAGTTGAATGAAGACCTTGTAGATGTTTAGTACTCAATGCAGTGACTCTAAGCTGGGTTTTAAAATCATCAGAATTTAACATTTCATCAGCTTTAGTCAAGTGCTCAGCAAGATGTTTTTCAGTTGGAACACTTGAAACTGAGTTCCATTCCTTAGTCCACTCCTAACCTGCAGGAGTTTCACTCCAAGGTACTGGTGCTTCCCCGGTAACAAACTTCTTTACCAGTTTAGACTTAGGAAGAGTCTGTTGAAGAGTATGTCCTGAAGGACCTGCTTCATCAGCATCTACAGTTGGAGCAGCATCACCAGTATCTCCAGCATTTGCAGCATCAGAACTTAAAGAATCAGTATCTTCTGATAAGACAACAGTGTGAGTAGTAATGGAGGCTTCAGCATCCTCTAATTGCTGATCTGATACTAAGTTCTGATCAACAGCCATATCCTGATGCTCACCTAAAGTCTGATCATCAGCATCTTGATGCAGAGAAGGTGTTGTTGATAACTCTGGAGTTTGAACAGCATCAGTAACAGGTGTTGTGGAAGGATTATTTGATGTTGGAGCTTCTAAGAGAAATACTTCAGACACAACCAAGTGTTGAACATCAATATCAGCACTTGTGCCTGGATCAACAAGAGACATAGATGGTGAGTTAGCCTTGTCAGATACAGCTTCCTGAGATGGAGTTGATGGAGAAGAAGTGACTGGAGCAAATTCCTTGTCTTGTGAGATCAGAGATTCCTGATCCCCTTCCTTAGCTGCTTCCTCTTCATCATCTGAAACTGGCCTTTGTGCCCTCTATTTCTTGTACTTCCTTGTTGATTTGGATTCCTTGGGAGTTTCAGGAACTGTCATTCGTCTAAGCCTCTTGAGAAGCCTAGAACCCCCAATTTCAGAATCCTTCTGAGAAATCTCTTTCTCAGCTTCAGTTACAACAGGTTCTCTAGCAGGAACCGGTTCCTCAGAATCAGATTTATCTCTCAATGCAATCCTCCTTCTCTTTTGAGGTGTTTGAGGAACATTCTTTGTCCTCTTTGGCTTGGAAGATGAAGATTTCACAGTAGGTGCTGAAGAGGAAGGTTGAGCAGTCTGTGAAGTGGAGAGATAGGATTTGAGATATGTTCTGAGGGTAGGTTAAGTAGAATGAGAGGTAGGTACTGAGGTTGATGGATTTTGGGTGTTTGGAGTTGGTTGGACATCAGAGTAAACAGATCTATAAGTATCAGGATCAGCATTTACTAGGATCTGTTTTACAGACTGAGGAATCTGTAATGGTCTAACCACTTTTTTCTTAGTATCAGCATTTACCAGGTCATTAAAGTATCGTTTTGCAACCTTAAAAGGTAGGGTTTGGGTGCTGACTAAATGAGGTTCATCAGTACAATAAGTGTAAATAAGTTGACAGAATCTAGCAAAATAAACAACATCTCGATCCTCTGTCATCCTATCCCCAATAAAACCAATTAAAGCAGTTGCAAAATTAAAATGAGTTTGATTGATAATTGCATACCCGATGTGCAGACTCATAATTGGAATAGCATCAAAATTTGAACATTTGTTCCCAAAAGCTTTGGTGATGCAATCAAAGAAGAAACTCCATTCTCTTCTGATATTAGCCCGTTTCAACTGTCCAAGTTTCGTCAGACTCTTTTCATATCCCAATTCAGCCATTAACTCCCGAAGGGCTGAGTCCTCTGGAATTGAGAAAGTACAATCTTCTGGAAGATGTAAAGCCCTGCGTACTGTACCAGGAGTGACTACAAAGGATGAATCACCCACTTGGAAGATAATACTGGGAGTTCCATGTTGACCATCATCATCAAAAAGTCCAGTCCTCCAAAACCTCAGAACTTGTTGGCTTGAAAAGAATTCAGGCTGTGTTAATGCATACCCAACCTCACTATGTGCAAGAAGATCTTGCACAAAGTGCAATTCAGATGGAGCTTCAGTGTGATCAAGAACTGCAGCATAGTTGTTGGGGACAAACTTAGCTCCATCAATGATTAAATCCTTTGGTGCCATGTGAAAAAAAAAATTGAGATTCAAGTATGCCTGTTAGGTGTTTGATATAATGTCTGTATGAAAAACCAACGTGAGAAATAAAGAGAAAGAGAGTAAAAGTAAGGAGAGAGATAAAATATGAAGAAAATAATAGATTAAAGAAATCTTCTCTCTGTTGTACTTATACTCTGAACAAAAATGTTACCGTTGGACACCTGTCAGACATGCAGTAATAACGGACAGTTACTGGGCTCGAGAAAACAGGAATCATTACTTACCCATTTGCCTAGTTTCAAGGAAAAACCGTTCCATTTATCAAGAGAAACAGTTTTAATTCAAAATTTAAACCATTATCACTGATTGAATTATTTTTCACTGCATCATTAATATTCTGAAAATACATCACATGAAAATGACCAAGATAAATTAGATAAGTAAGTGCTGAAAACGAATCAGAACTTAATATAAAACAAAATTTATATGGTCATCAGAATATCAATCAGGATTTATCAACACAAGATAAAATAACTCAGAGACAAAATCTTGAAGTAAAAACAACTTTCATTAATATATCAAGACAATACATTTATGAAATGGAAATTACATCAATACTTATACAAGATTTTCCCTAAGCTTCTAAACCGAACATCAACAGCCTTAGTCCTAGCTAAGAAGCCTGACAAAGCTGATGATGAAGAAAAATAGGAAGAAGACAAGATTAAATCATTTCTTCTTCTTCCTACTCTCGACAAACAGAATGGCGAGTCTGATGATTCGCTCTTCCTGGCGGAGAGCTTCCAGCCTTTCCTCCTCCAATCGCTCCAGATGGCGATGGTAGTCCATATAGAAGAACAGGAGGTGTGTCAGTACCTCCTGTGGGACAGAGTCACATATCTCCTCAGGAATGGCTGTGACATGCCATTCCTGCTGCCAATCGGCACAGCTTAGCTCCATATTGAAGTTTTGGTAGTTCAAAAACATGTTGTATCTGACCATTGTGTTTTTGAAAGAAGAAGTATGAAGATAAGTGTGTGAGAAGAATTTGATGGAAAGACTGATGTGAAGTGGCTGCTTATATAGGCAAGAGAATGCCAGGAGACGCAAAGAAATTGAATGCTGACAGGTAGAATTAATTCTACCTCGTCTCCCTAGACTTTGAAAAAGAATAACATTCATTGGAAAGAGGAAACATGGTTTAAAGCGCACAAGAAACAAGTAACATTGGACTGTTCAGGTACAAATACCATTAACCCTAACCATAGTGACTATTAATCTTCCACTTCAACATATTCAATTGTTAACTGAGACTGTTATCAAATTTTATTCACAGATAAGTCAAGTAAAACATTAGACTGTAATATCAGAACTTAGACTTATATCAGAACTTAACAGTCATCAGAACATAATTTCTTAACTCGAAAAAGGAATGCCCATCTTAGTAAATCCTCATACAAGTTTTGAGTTATAGACTTCAGAACTTAATCATTAGAACGTGTAACTAGAACTTGTCCTCAGAATTTATGCAAAGGGACACAGTGACTGTTTATCTAAAATAACATAGACCACCACAGTAATTTTCATCATTCATATGGAGTGATTAGTGTGTGCATTAAGCTAAATAACAGACAAAGAGTAAAGTCTGAGTCACTTCAGTACATCTTAGAAATAAGGCATAACTAAAATTTTGCTAAAGAGCTGTCATTGTCCTGAAACCTACTGATGAATGAGTTCATGCTTGAGTTTACCTCAACTGTTTTGTGCTAATTTTATGCATCTTTTGAAATTCTATTTTACAGTGGCTTCTCAGTGTAAGTGAGTCACGACTGTTTATCAGAATTTATGCTATTATCAGAGTATTTCTCCAGTAATCATAGAGTGTGAAAAGTCACCAAGAAAATATTTTGCTTTTCTAATGCATATTTACTTAATACCAGCAATGCACTTGGGTCGTCCCTTCCACATTTTTACTCTAGATCTCAAAGGAGTACCTGATTTTATTCTTTGATCTTTTTGCTTTTTCTTTTGATAAGTGAGGTTTATCAGCACTTAGTACATTCAGCAGTTTTACTAGTATCAGAACTTAACATATGAGTAGCATTATTCTAATTTGTGACTTAGTAATAAGATATACAAAGTAAACTTAACTAAGCTCAATTATCAGAATTTGCTAGTGTCATAAGATTTCCACTGAAATAATTACTTCTTACATGGAATCATTTGTTTATTGAAGACTACTAGGTCAGTATCTAGCACAGTTATCCTCATAGGATTGAATAGGTACTTAAACAGACATATCACTTATCAGAGTTTAGAAACATATATCAAATAATCAGTCAGTACTTAAAGACATTTATCAATTAAGCACAGAATACACAATGAGATTAATTCTGTAAATACTGAGCATAAAGTCTGATAACACAGAACAAGACTAAGCAGATTTAGAGAAAGAACCTGAAACCATTCCAAGTTCATTTACCAATCTTGTAAAAGTAGCTTCACACGGTGGTTTTGTGAAGATATCTGCTAGTTGTTGATCTGTGGGAACAAAATACAATTCCACTGTACCTTCATCCACATGTTCCCTGATGAAGTGGTACCTGATGCTGATGTGCTTTGTCATAGAGTGTTGAACTGGATTACCTGTCATAGCAATAGCATATTGATTATCACAGTAAATAGGGATTTTGAAATATGTTAACCCATAATCCAGTAACTGATTCTTCATCCAAAGAATCTATGCACAACAGCTTCCTGCAGCAATATACTATGCTTCTGCAGTTGATGTGGAAATTGACTTTTGTTTCTTGCTGTACCAAGAAACCAATCTGCCTCCAAGAAATTGACATCTTCCACTTGTGCTTTTCCTGTCAATTTTGCAACCTGCAAAATCTGCATCTGAGTAACCTATTAGTTTAAAATCTGATTCTCTAGGATACCATAATCCCAGAGCAGCTGTTCCTTTAAGATACTTAAAGATTCTTTTTACAGCTGTTAAGTGAGGTTCTCTTGGATCTGCTTGAAATCTTGCACAAAGACAGGTAGCATACATGATATCAAGTCTACTAGCAGTTAGATAGAGTAGAGAGCCAATCATACCTCTGTAGTCAGTAATATCTATTGATTTACCGGTATCCTTATCCAGTTTTGTTACAGTGGCCATTGGAGTGGATGCACTTGAACAATCTTGCATTCCAAATTTCTTCAGCAAGTTTCTGGTGTACTTGGTTTGACAAATAAAAGTGCCTTCCTCATTCTGCTTGACTTGAAGGCCCAGAAAATAGCTAAGTTCCCCCATCATACTCATCTGATATCTTGACTGCATTAGTTTGGCAAACTTCTTGCAAAGTTTGTCATTTGTAGATCCAAAAATGATATCATCAACATAAATCTGGACCAGAAGTAAGTCCTTTCCATGGTTGAGGTAGAACAGTGTTTTGACTATTGTCCCTCTGTTGAATCCACTTTCCAGAAGAAACTGAGCTAAAGTCTCATACCATGCTCTAGGAGCTTGCTTAAGTCCATAAAGTGCTTTATCAAGCCTGTAGACATAATCTGGATGTTTGGTATCTACAAAACCTGGAGGTTGTTCAACATATACCTCCTCCTCCAATTCTCCATTGAGAAAAGCACTTTTCACATCCATTTGAAAGACAGTAAGCTTTTTGTGAGCAGCATAAGCCAAGAATATCCTTATGGCTTCTAACCTAGCAACTGGTGCAAATGTTTCATCATAATCAATTCCCTCCTGTTGAGAATATCATTTTGCAACCAGCCTTGCCTTATTCCTTGTAATTATGCCATCACTGTCAGTTTTGTTTCTGAATACCCACTTTATACCAACAACAGATCTATTCTTTGGTCTTGGCACTAGGGTCCAGACTTTGTTTCTTTCAAATTTATTCAACTCTTCCTGCATTGCTTGCACCCAATCAGCATCTTGAAGAGCTTCTTCCACTTTCTGTGGCTCAGTCTGAGAGAGAAAAGAATTGTAAAGACATTCATTTGAAGTACCTGTTCTAGTTCTGACACCTGCATCAGGATTTCCAATTATCAAATCAGGTGTATGTGATTTTGTCCACTTCCTTGCAGATGGAAGGTTTTCTCTAGAACTGGATGCTCCCCCATGATCCATGCTATCTTCATTTTCATTTTCTGATGCTCCCCCTGAAACTATGCTCTCTGAGTTGGAGTCTTCAGTATTTAAATTTTCAGCACTATCAAAACTTGGTTTATCAGAACTTGATGAATCAGAATTTGAAGAGCCAGATGTATGTTCTGATGTTTCTTGAGCTGTGGTAGGATCTTGAGTATGCTCCCCCTGCATCGGTGCATCTTCCCTTGGCGTAGCCACCATAGTTTAATAACATCAGAGTTTATTCCATCAGAGTTTACAGTATCAGGACTTAGACTTTCTGGATTTTCAGTATCAGAATTTGAGTCTTCATTTTCAAATCTCAGCTGATCATGGTCAATGAAATCTTCAAGACTAGTAATCTTCTTGTCATCAAAAGAGACATTGATAGATTCCATGACTACTTTTGTTCTTAAATTATAGACTCTGAAGGCTTTTGTGGAAAGTGGATATCCAACAAAGATTCCTTCATCATCTTTTAGATCAAACTTTGATAGCTGTTCAGTATGAGTCTTGAGAACAAAACACTTGCATCCAAATACATGAAGGTATTTCAGATTTGGCTTCTTTTTCTTCACCATCTCATATGGTGTTTTTCCATGCTTGTTAATGAGTGTTGCATTTTGAGTAAAATAAGCAGTCTGCACAGCTTCAGCCCAGAAATAGGTTGGAAGCTTTACTTCTTCAAGCATTGTACATGCAGCTTCAATGAGAGTTCTATTCTTCCTTTCAACAACTCCATTTTGCTGTGGAGTTCCACGAGCAGAAAATTCCTGCTTTATTCCATGGCTTTTGCAGAACTCTTCCATTATCAAATTCTTGAACTCAGTGCCATTATCACTCCTTAAAACTTTCACAGAATCTTTGACCATTTTATCCAGATGTTTGACATGATCAATCAAGATTGATGCAGTTTCACTTTTTGTATGCAAGAAATACACCCATGTGTATCTGGTGAACTCATCCACTATGACCAACGCATACTTCTTCTTTGCAATAGACATGACATTTACTGGACCAAATAGATCAATATGTAGTAGATGATAAGGCTCAAGAATTGATGATTCAGTTTTGCTCTTGAATGAAGATTTTCTTTGTTTGGCTTTCTAACATGAATCACAAAGACCATCAGGAGCAAATACTGTGTTTGGCAATCCTCTCACAAGATCTTTCTTGACCAGTTCATTTATATTGTTGAAATTTAAATGAGAGAGTTTCTTATGCCAATTCCAGCTTTCTTCAATTGATGCTCTACTCATCAGACAGATTGCAGAACCATCAGTACTTGTTGAAAGCTTAGCTTCATAAATGTTACCACGCCTGTATCCTTTCAGAACAACTTTGCCTTTAGATTTACTCATAATTTCACAGTGTTCTTCAAAGAAATCAACATGATAACCTCTGTCACAGATTTGACTTATACTCAGTAGGTTGTGTTTAAGTCCTGAGACCAGAGCTACTTGTTTAATTATGACATTTCCAAGATTGATATTGCCATATCCCAATGTTTTTCCAATGTTGCCATCTCCATAAGAAACACTTGGGCCAGCTTTCTCCACAAAGTCTGATAGCAGGGCCTTATTTCCAGTCATATGTCCTGAACATCCACTGTCCAGAACTAGAATATTTTTCCTGTTGCCCTGCAATCACAAAGACCACTAATTATTAATTTTAAGGACCCAGACTTGCTTGGATCCTTTGGCCTTATTAAGTTTGTTAACATTTGCAGCGGATTTAGCATCAGAGTTTATGTTAACATTTTTCTTATCAGAACTTACACTATCAGACTTTGAATCAGAATTTACACTAGAAGGAACAATGGAAACTTTCTTCAAAGAAGGTTTTATTTGATAATAATCATAGTACAAGCTATGATATTCCTTACAAGTATAAATGGAATGCCATAAACTACCACAATGAAAACAAGGATTTTGTGGTTTGTATCTAACAGACTGACTCTTAACTCCTGACTTTGAAGGTAAGGAGTTAATATTCTTATTCTTCCTGCAAAAAGAAGCCAGATGGTTAGAACTTCCACAGTTATGACATGTTTTCCTAGAAGCATCAGGAACAGGTTTATAATTATTGCTTTTATTCACACCTTCCTTTCCATTCCTATTTTTCCTAGGTGATTTTAGCTTGTTTGCATTCTTAACATCTTTCAGCTTATGCTTAAGCTGCTTCTTTGTCACTAAGCCTATGTTCACTTCAGCTGTCTTTTCCTGTTTTAGTTTGTCAGAAGTTAATTTCTTTGTAACTTCTGATTTTTCATTTTCAGACTTTACAGTTACAAACTTAACAGGTTTTAACTTTGGCTTTTGCTTATCAACAGACTTAATTTCTTCAGTTCCTTTATCATTCTTATCTTCTCCATAACCTAAGCCCTCTTTCCAGTTTCCACTACTTAGCAAATTTTGAGTTGTTTTGCCAGAGTTAGTCCAAGTCCTGATAATCTCTCTTTCCTTTTCTAACTCAGTTTTTAGAGATTCATTTATTTTTAGCACTTCATTCCTAACATAAAAAGCATCATCTCTATCCTTCTGAGTTTGATGGAACATGACTAACTCTTTTTCTAAGAAATCATTTCTTTTCTTAAATGCAAGATTTTCAGAAGTTAATCTTTCACATGTTAAAGTTTGATCTCTATAACTAACAAACATGGTTTTAAGATATCTTCTCAACTCATTAATATCATCAGTATGAAAAGCATAAGTAGTCTGAGGTACCTTTGTTTCAGCAGCTTCAGAACTGCTCTCAGCACTTTCTTTATCAGCATTTGCCATCAATGCATAGTTTTCCTCACTTTCAGAGTCTGAGGTGTCTGTCCAGCTTTTCTGCTTTGTGACAAGAGCCTTGCCTTTGTCACCCTTTACCTTCTTGCAATCAGGAGATATGTGGCCTTTCTCACCACAGTTATAGCATTTAACATTGGTGTAATCTCCTCTGTCAGACTTTCCTCCTCTGCCTTCAGATCTTCTGAAATTCTTCTTATCAGAACTTATGCCTTTCCTGAAAAACTTCTTTCCCTTCCTGAACTTCCTGTATGCAATCTTTGTGATTCCTTTCACCATAGGAGGACACAGCTTCATTATCTCCTCATCAGCATCAGTCTCAGGCAAGCTTTCAGAATCTGAGTCATCATCACTCTCAGAACTTGATGACTCAGTATCAGACTTTATGAAAAGAGCTTTACCCTTGTCTTTCTTTGAGGAAGCTGCTTTGGGGAATTCTTCTTCAACCTTAAGAGCAACTGTCCTTGACTTTCCTCCTTTCCTCTTGCTTCTTTGTTCCATCTCCAGCTCATGAGTCTTGAGCATTCCATAGATTTCGTCAAAAGTTGTTTCATCAAGATTGTAGTTGTCTCTTATTGTCGTTGCCTTCAAATCCCAGCATTCAGGAAAAGCTAACAGGAACTTAAGGTTTGAATCTTCAAGATAATACTCTTTATCAACCAATGACAAATCATTCAAAAGTTTGACAAATCTATCATATAAATCATTCAATGACTCATTAGTCTTTGAGTCAAAGTGTTCATACTCTTGAGTGAGTATTGTCTTCATGTTCTTCTTAATTGTGTCATTTCCCTGACACCTTGTTTACAGAGCATCCCATATCTCCTTAGCAGTCTTGCAGTTGATTACCCTGTTTGACATTACATTATCAATGGCACTATGCAGTAAGTGTCGTACCTTAGCATCCTTAGCAATTGATGCTATGTCTTCAGCAATATAATCACTCTTCTCCTTTGGTACGGTCTTTACTGCTTCACCTGTAACTGCAACAGCGAGCTTGGTTGGTTTGTGAGGGCCTTCCTTGAATCTATCAAGGTATTCTGGATCTGTTGCTTCCAGGAACATGGTCATCCTTACCTTCCGTATGGGATATTCAGATGGTCTCAGTATGGGAACTCTGATGGTCTCATACCGACTCTGAATTTGTGTCTTTGGTGGTTCCTCGGTTTTGGTAGGCTTAGTTGGAGTTTCTGTGTCCGACATGATTGTGTTTGGATCTTTAACTGTATGTATATTAATAGATAGGCTCTGATACCAATTGTTAGGTCACACACACACTGTAGAGGGGGTGAATACAGTGTATAGTACACTCAAATCGAACTTTAAGAACTTAAGTAACAGAAAACAAACTTTATTGAAACAATAAACTCTGTTACAGTATGGAACTGTTACCTCTCAGTGATGAACAAATATCACGAGAGTTGCTAGGGTTACAATGAATAATCTTCTCTAATAATGATAACACTTGTAGTGTAAACCCTATGTCTGTGTTTATATACTATACAGTTACAAGATAATCGCTAATTGATATGGAATATAATTCTGCTTCCTAAAATATATCAATCAGATATCTTTTCTTCCAAGTATTCCATTCTTTACAGAATTCCTTCTTCATGCATATCTCTTCTTATGTTTATCTTGATCTTCTTTCCTTTAATCAGCTACTGTCCTTATCTGATCGTCCTTCAGCACTTAAGTTCTGATATCTATCTTCTGATGATTATCTCCTGATAACATAAGTACTGATATCCTTAAGTCCTGACTTCCAGTATAAGTACTGATCAACAGTTAAGTACTGATTTATCCTGTTCAAGTAAGATCTGAAAGCTAAACATAAAACATATTAGCCATGACATTATCAAATATATCTAACATCTCTCTTTCCTTTTCTAACTCAGTTTTTAGAGATTGATTCAATTTTAACACTTCATCTCTAACATAAAAAGCATCATCTCTTTCTTTCTGAGTTTGATGGAACATAACTACCTCCTTTTCTAAATAGTCATTCATTTTCTTAAAAGCCATATTTTCAGAAGTTAACCTATCACATGTTAAAGTCTGATCTCTATAGCTAATGAATATGGTTTTAAGATAAGATCTCAACTCAGTAATATCATCAGTATGAAAAGCATAAGTTGTTTGAGGTACCTTTAACTCAGTAGCATCAGAACTGCTATCAGCATTTGCCATCAAGGCATAGTTCACCTCATTTTCAAAATCTGAAGTGTCTGTCCAGCTTTTCTTCTTTGTGACAAGTGCCTTGCCTTTGTCACTTTTTCCTTTCTTGCAATCAGGAGATATGTGGCCTTTCTCACCACATTTGTAGCATTTGACATTTGAGTAATCTCCTCTGTCAGACTTAGTTTTTCTGAATCCTTTCTTATCAGAACTTCCACTTTTCCTGGAAAACTTCCTTCCTTTTCTGAATTTCCTGTAGGCTATTGTTGTAATGCCCTTCACCATAAGAGCACACAATCTCATAATCTCTTCATCAGCATCCATCTCAGATAGACTTTCAGTTTCTGAATCCTCATCATTATCAGAACTTGATGACTCAGTATCAGACTTTGTGATGAGAGCCTTTCCTTTGCCTTTCTTTGAGACATCCACTTTGGGGGATTCCTCCTCAGCCTTAAGAGCAACTGTTCTTGACTTTCTCTAATGCCTCTTGCTTCTTTGATCCATCTCAAGTTCATGAGTTTTGAGCATACCATAAATTTCATCAAGAGTTGTTTCATCAAGAGCATAGTTATCTCATATAGTAGTTGCCTCTACCATTAAATCATTCTCTTTTATGGTGTGACCCTGTAGGTTCAATATTAAGCCGGTAGTAGAAATAAATAATAATAAAACTATTTTATCATTATTTATATAAATTCTCTAATTCATTAAATATGATTAATTAATTACTCATATTTATTCTACATCGTGAGGGATACTTTTCAGCATATCGCGATTATCCGGATAATACGAATTCACTGCTTAGAATACCAAGAACCTATTTAGTGAGTAATTACCGTACAATTAATTCCTTCTACCCTGTAATGTCACGATTAAATACAAGGCATGGAACTCGTGTCAAGACTATCTTATTTAATCATATGCTTTCCCATTCACTATGCTTAATTCTAATTAATGTGAATTAGAAACTCCCTTTTAATTTCATTCACTCTGGCCAGAGATTCCTGAACTAGCATAAGTGGATCAGCATTGAACGTTTTCTTCCTTCACTGGAAGGGGTAGATCCTTTATTGATCATACATTATCTTCGTGTACAAATTCCTACACCCAGTAGAGCCCTTATTATTGTCCCTGGAGACTAAGAACTAAACCAAAGTATAGTTCAGTGTACACAAGATGACTATGATCACCTCAAGTCTAAGGATACTTGTACAACTATCACTATGTGAACATCTGCTAACACGTGAGTGAACTCCATCAGTTGTTTAGCTGTGTGAGTCATGTTCAGTGAACTTATTCTATAATAAGCACCTACATACTAGCTATAGTGTCACCACATAAATGTCTATGAGAACAGACATCCTTCATAATGAAGCAAGCATAGTATGTACCGATCTTTACGGATTACTAATTACCAGTTAGTAATCCTACGACCAGGAACTATTTAAGTTCAGAGTTATCATCTTTTAGGTCTCATTATTATGATCTCATCATAATCCATAAAAAGCTTTACTCTAAACTATGGCATATCTTATTTAAACACTTAAATAGATAAAGACCGCAATAAAAACAAAACAAGTCTTTTATTAATATCAATGAAATCAAAAAAGATTACATAAAAGTTATTCCTAAATCATCATACATGATTAGACTTAGGACACATCTCTTTCAATCTCCCACTTGTACTAAAGCCAATCACTCTGGTATCTAATACCCATCTTGTCTTTATGACGATCAAAGTGACTTTGAGAAAGTGGCTTTTTTAAAGGGTCTACTATGTTGTTATGTGTGTCAACTCTCTTGACGTTGACATCTCTTCTTTCAACAATCTCACTAATCAGATGAAAGCGCCGCAGGACATGCTTGGAATTCTTATGAGATCTTGGTTCCTTAGCTTGTGCTATTGCTGCGTTGTTATCACAATACAACACAATAGGCTCCTCAATGCTAGGAACAACTCCCAACTCAGAAACAAATTTCCTTATCCAAACGGCTTCTTTTGCAGCCTCACTTGCAGCTATATATTCTGCTTCCGCTGTGGAGTCAGCCGTTGTAGACTTTTTGGAACTCTTCCAACTAATCGCACCACCATTCAGAGTAAACACGTACCCTGACATGGATTTGCTATCATCACTTTCTGATTGAAAACTAAAGTCAGTATAACCCTCTATTTTCAACTCAGATTCACCACCAAACACAAGAAAAATATCCTTAGTCCTTCGCAAGTACTTAAGGATGTTCTTCACTGCTTTCCAGTAGTCTTCACCTGGATCAGACTGATATCTGCTCGTCACACTAATTGAATAAGCAACATCAGGCCTAGTACATAACATCGCGTACATGATAGATCCTATTGCTGAAGCATAAGGAATCTTACTCATACGATCTCTTTCCTCAGGTGTCTTAGGAGACATCTTTTCGGAAAGGGACACTCCATGGCTCATCAGTATGAGACCTCTTTTGGAGTTTTCCATGCTAAACCTTTTAAGCACTTTCTGGATGTATGTACCCTGGGTAAGACCTATCATTCTTCTAGATCTATCTCTATAGATATTCATACCGAGAATGTAGGATGTTTCTCCCAAGTCCTTCATAGTGAAGTTCTTCGATAGCCACACTTTGACTGATTGCAGCATCGGTATATCATTTCCTATAAGAAGTATGTCATCCACATACAATACAAGAAATGTTACCGCGCTCCCACTAACCTTCTTGTAGACACATGGTTCATCTATGTTTTTTATAAAACCAAACTCTTTGATTGTCTCATCAAAACGGATGTTCCATCTACGAGAAGCTTGCTTTAAACCATATATGGTTCGCAACAGCTTACACACTAGGTGTTCATTTCTCTTGGAAAGAAAACCCTCTGGATGTGTCATATACACTTCCTCTTCAAGTTTCCCATTGAGGAAGGCCGTTTTCACGTCCATTTGCCACATCTCATAGTCGTAGTAAGCAGCAATCGCAAGCAAAATCCGAATTTATTTTAACAGGGCTACAGGCGAAAAAGTTTCATCAAAGTCAATCCCTTGCCTTTGTCTGAATCCTTTTCCCACGAGCCTGGCCTTATAGGTCTCCACCTGGCCATCTGCTCCAATCTTTCTTTTGTATACCCATTTGCACTCAATAGGCTTCACACCCTCAGGTGCTTCAACCAAAGTCCATACTTGGTTGGTATACATAGATTCCATTTCGAATTTCATGGCACTATGCCATTTCTCTGAGTCAACACTACTCATAGCCTCATTATAGGTCATAGGATCGTCATCATCAATGATTGACAACTCATTGTCATTCTCAATGACAAGGCCATAATACCTCTCAGGTTGGCGAGACACTCTCCCTGACCTACGAATGGGTTGTTCCACCAGAAGATTGTTCAGTCTGAATAGGTGTTTCCACTTGAACCGTAGTAGTTTGTGCTTCTTGAACTTCATCAAGTTCAATTTTGCTCCCACTGTTTCCATCAAGGATAAACTGCTTTTCCAAGAAGGTAGCATGTCTGGAGACAAACACCCTATGATCGGTGTAAAAGTAATACCCTAAAGTCTCTTTAGGATATCCCACAAAATTACATTTTGCGGATCGAGATTCCAGCTTATCTGGGTCAACTTTCTTGACATAAGCTGGACATCCCCAAATCTTAACGTGTTTAAGACTCGGTTTCCTTTCTTTCCATATCTCATATGGAGTTTTAGGAACAGATTTGGAAGGCATTCAGTAAATATGCTGAGGTTTCCAATGCATAACCCCACAAGAATACTGGAAGATTCGCATAGCTCATCATGGACCGAACCATGTCTAACAAAGTTCGATTTCTCCTTTCAGATACCCCATTCAACTGTGGAGTATATGAAGGAGTCCACTGGGAGACTATACCATTTTCTTTGAGATAATCTAGAAACTCTCCATTCAAGTATTCACCACCTCGATCTGATCGAAGAGTTATAATACTATGTTTGGTTTGTTTCTCTACTTCATGCTTATATTCTTTGAACTTTTCAAAGGCTTCAGACTTGTGTTTCATCAAATACACATATCTGAATCTAGATCGATCATCTATGAAAGTAATGAAGTATGAAAATCCACCCATGGCTTGCGTAGACATTGGTCTACATACATCTGTGTGTACCAATCCTAGAAAATCTACAGCCCTTTCTCCATGTCCACTAAATGGAGATTTGGTCATTTTACCCAATAGACAAGACTCGCATGTAGGATATGATTCAAAATCAAAGGGGTCAAGTAACCCATCCTTATGCAATGTCCGCAGTCTATTTTCATTAATATGACCAAGTCTGCAGTGCCACAAAAAAAGTGAGATTTTCATCATCCCTTTTTCTTTTATTAGTATGTTCAATTTGTAGTAAATTATGCTCTACGTCACATACATACAGACCATTATTTAAAATACCACTTCCATAAAGAACGTTATCTCTAAGAATTGAACATTTATTATTCTGAATAACAAACGAAAATCCAGCCAAGTCTAACATGGGAATAGAAATAATATTCCTCACAATCGAGGGAACAAAATAACAATTATTTAAAACAATAGTCTTGCCCGTAGGCATATGTAAATGAAATGATCCTACAGCTTCAGCAGAAACTCTTGCTCCATTTCCCATCCGTAGAATCACCTCCTCTTCCTCAAGAGTCCTACTTCTCCTTAGTCCCTGCAACGAATTGCAAATATGAGAACCACAGGCGGTATCTAATGCCCAAGTAGAAATTTGATTTAATGACATATTCACTTCAATCATGAACATACCTGAAACAGAAGCGTTAGTCTCACTACTTTTTTTCTTCTTCAATTCTGTAAGGTAAACCTTGCAGTTCCTCTTCCAGTGCCCCACCTTATTATAGTGGAAGCAAACAGCTTTGCTCTTGGGGTCTTCAGTTTTTGGTGGAATAGGCCTTTTTTCACCTACTTTCTTCTTCTTGGAAGGGTTCTTCTTCCTTTTTCTTAGGATTGGAACCTTCACCAATTAGAAGAACATAGCTCTTCTTAGAGGGAAAATTCGATTCCGCAGTCTTCAACATGTTGTGGAGTTCAGGCAGGCTGACATCCAGCTTATTCATGTGAAAGTTTACAACAAACTACGAGAACGAACTCGGAAGTGATTGCAAGACCAAGTCTTGGCTCAGCTCCCCATCCATGGCAAAACCAAAGTTATCCAAGACGTTCAATTAAATTGATCATCTTAAGTACATGGTCATTCACAGATGATTCCTCAGATATCCTACAACTGAACAGCTCCTTCGATATCTCATATCGAGTTGTCCTCCCTGCCACATCATACAACTCTTGTAGATGCATAAGGATAGTGTGAGCATCCACATGCTCATGTGCTTCTGTAGCTCATTGTTCATGGAAGCTAGCATGATGCATTGAGCAACATTTGTATCATCTATCCACTTATGATACACAACATGTTCATCATTATGTGCATCGTTAGCAGGTTCAGTAGGCTTAGGTGAGTCAAGAACATATTCCAGCTTCTCAACCCTGAGAACAATTCTCAAGTTTCGAAGCCAGTCAGCAAAATTAGGACCAGTCAACTTGTGAGCATCTAGTATACTCCGGAGTGATAGTGTAGAAGACATAACGTATATAGTAAATCTGTAAATGATGAACACATAACAACACTTAGCAAATATTCAATTTCATTTCAAAACACTATATGAATCGGGTCTTTATTCATAAGTGGCTCCCACTAGTTGATCTAATTTATATAACCCCCTAAGTGAAAAATTAAGCATCCATAATGCTAGTGGGAATAGGGATCCTACATTCCATCACACAACCTCGGTTGTAGCACGAAAACGTCATGTGATGTTCAATTGGCAGACAACTCTTGTCAATTACATCTTATGTTATTCCCTAATAAAATTTAGCCTCTTGAATAATTGAGTCACGGCTATAGCACGACAGACTCAATATTCTAAGTCAAGTCTAACCCAACATTTCGTACAATTGAATCAGTCTCCAACGGCCCACGGCTGCAGCACGTAACGACCTTTAGATTCTAATTCAATGTACACATCTCTATGTAATAGACAAGTATTTCTTATTTCGAAATCAAAGCCCTCGGCTATAGCACGAAATGACAATGATTTAAAATAAGAACTACTTTCTACCATGTTGGAAGGCTTTGACCGACACAAGCTCGTTGTGTTATTGGCCAATTATTACTTGATATTATTTAATTTTAGAGGGATTTATATTATGTTACAATTATAATCATATTATTAAGAGATTCTTCCTTTTAAATTAAATATTTCAAATCATAATCGATAATCAGATGATTCCCAGATCGGGGGGAGCATTGTCAAGAGGCGTCACTTAATACCCTTTTTCTTAAAGATCGAAATCTGTTTTTGACAGAATCATCCTTTCTCTCAATATTGAAAATTCATATTTAATTACGTGTTTCATAAACACAAGAATCTCATGATTGTATTCATAATATTTATATTAAGGTCATGAAAACAATTTCACTATACTAGATTGTCTAACATACGCCTTATGTTAATTAAGTTCACCTAAATCTATCATCGCATGATAAGTTAAGCATATATCACATATAAGCATGAATAAACGTAAAAGTAGGCATGTTAAATCAAGTAGCATATTACTCTAAGCAATATACATCTCTATGTATCACATGAAGCATTTAAAATTAATTAAAATAATTAAACACAGCTTTAAAACACTACTGTTAGCTATAAACAGTCCGAAACAATTTCAGAAAAAATAATTTAATATACCATTAGAAGCGTCTCGAAAAAAATGAATCCAACGGCACCAAGCACGCCCCAAACAGACTCCCCACACGCCCTCACGCGCCTCAAGAAGGGACCTGATACGCCAATACGCGCACACGAGCCGTCAGGCGCGTAAATGACACTCAGCCACTCGCCCTCACGCGCACACGCGCCTCACGCGCCCCTAACAGCTGAGCTGACATCAGCGTGACATCATCTGATGACGTCAGCATGACGTCAGCGTCAGCGCTGACCAGTTGAACCGCGCGTGTCTGACACGCGCTGCGCGGGACACAAGAGCGCGTTACCCTCACGCGCGCTAGCCAGCCGCGCGGTCCTTCGCCCGTTTCTGTCTTCTAGCAGCCATTTTTTTATATAAATAGCCGCCATGAACGCCGTGCCAACCCCATCAACATCAGTACATACTTTTTGAATTTCAGCAGGATACAATATATATATATATACATAACAGATTACACATATATACATATTTTATTACGAATTTAATTAAAACAACTTTATAAATTCATAATAATTAATCCACACATCAGAAAAT
Source organism: Apium graveolens (assembly GCF_009905375.1). Lineage (NCBI taxonomy): Eukaryota > Viridiplantae > Streptophyta > Magnoliopsida > Apiales > Apiaceae > Apium > Apium graveolens. The sequence continues at coordinate 44,876,681 of NC_133651.1, forward strand.
TATGAAAAAATACCCAGACGATCTACAACACTTGTAGAACCCATATCTACAGTCAAAACAATTTTGAGAAACAATTTCTTAATTATTCATAATTAATCCATGATATAACTTGTAAAAAATCACAATAAATTCATACAAGATCAGAAAATTCTGAAAATTTTATCACAGATCTATATGCATACAACCTAAGCTCTCATACCATTGTAGGATTTTATACATCACATAAGCATGGTATAACATTTTCTTGATATAAAATCCAGATTAATCGCATACAAATTATAGATAAAACATATGGGATCGATACTAACCTTTAAAAGCGATCCAAGAATGATGAGCGGAGATCCCTAGCAGCTGCTCCTCAAGTGTGAAGCCACTCCACCGGTATCCACCAAGAGATCAAAGTAATGAAGGAGGAAGGGGTTGAGAGAATTAGGGTTTTCTTTTTTTTTTGGTTGAGGCAATAGGGTTTATAATAGTATATTTTTAGGCAAAAATTTCAGCTGAAAATTTTCCCATAAAATATTATTATTATTATTATTATTAACCTTAATTGATTATTCTCATTAACCAATTAACTAATAATTAAAACACCTTTTAATCATTAATCCTTTTTCCCAAACACTTTAGAAAATAATTCTCTCACTTGATTTAATTTCCAAAAGTTAAATTCTTAATTAATAATATTAAGAACTTTTTTTTAATTAATTCATAATTTATTAAATCTCATTTAATCAATTATTAAATTTGATAATTAATTATTTATTTCACAAATAAATAATACCAGCCATTATTAATTAATTCCTCCACCATTAAATCATTCTCTTTTATGGTGTGACCCTGTAGGTTCAATATTAAGCTGGTGTAGAAATCAATAATAATAAAACTATTTTATCATTATTTATATAAATTCCTTAATTCATTACAATATGATTAATTAATAAATTAATCATATTTATTCTACATCGTGAGGGATACTTCTCAGCATATCGCGACTATCCGGATAATACGAATTCACTGCTTAGAATCCCAAGAACCTATTCAGTGAATAGTTACTGTACAATCAATTCCTTCTACCCTGCAATGTCCGATTAAATACAAGGCATGAAACTCATGTCAAGCCTATCTTATTTAATCATATGTTTTCCCATTCCCTATGCTTAGTCTAATTAATGTGAATTAGAAACTCCCTTTTAATTTCATTCACTCTGGCCAGAGATTCCTGAACTAGCATAAGTGGATCAGCATTGAACATTTTCTTCCTTCACTAGAAGGGGTAGATCCTTTATTGATCATACACTATCTTCGTGTACAAATTCCACACAGTTGAGCCCTTATATTGTCTCTGGAGACTAAGAACTAAACCAAAGTATAGTTCAGTGTACACAAGATGACTATGATCACCAACATCACTATGTGAACATCTGCTGACACGTGAGTGAACTTCATCAGTGTTCAGCTGGTGTGAGTCATGTCAGTGAACTTATTCTATAATAAGCACCTACATACTAGATATAGTGGTCACCACACAAATGTATGAGAACAGACATCCTTCATAATGAAGCAGCATAGTATGTCCGATCTTTGCGGATTACTAATTACCAGTTAGTAATCCTACGACCAGGAACTATTTAAGTTCAGAGTTATCATCTTTTAGGTCTCATTATTATGATCTCATCATAATCCATAAAAAGCTTTACTCTAAACTATGGTATATCTTATTTAAAACACTTAAATAGATAAAGCCCGCAATAAAAACAAAACAAGACTTTTATTAATATCAATGAAATCAAAACAGATTATAAAAGTTATTCTTAAATTATCATACATGATTAGACTTAGGACACATCTCTTTCCAAATGACTCATCAGGTTTTGAGTCAAAGTGCTCATACTCTTGAGTGAGTATAGTCCTCCTGTTCTTCTTAATTGAATCTGTTCCCTGGTATCTTGTCTCCAAGGCATCCCATATCTCTTTTACAGTCTTGCAGTTAATTACCCTGTTTGACATGACATTATCAATGGCACTACGCAGCAAATGCCTTACCTTTGCATCATTGGCAATAGGATGATATCTTCAGCTGTTATTCACTTTTCTCCTTTGGTACAGTTTGTGCTGGCTGATCTGCAACTACAACAGAGAGAGCTGGTTGGTTTTATGTGGTCTTCATTAATTCTGTCAAGGTATTTTGGATCTGTAGCTTCCAGAAACATAGTCATCCTCACTTTCTATATGGGATACTCAGAAGGTTTCAGTATGGGAACCCTAATAGTCTCATATCGATTATGGATTTTAGTCTTTGGAGTTTCTTCAGTTTTGGTGGGCTTGGTTGGAGTTTTATCTTCTTCCAGACATGATTTTTTGGATCTTTATTTTTATAGGTGTTAACAGATTACTTTGATACCACTTGTTAGGTAACACACACTGTAGAAGGGGGTTGAATATAGTGTATACTACAATCAAATCGAATTAAGAACACAAGTATGAAACACATAATAATTTTATCAAAAAGTTTACAATGGAACGTTCTCTCTCAATGATGAACAAATATCACGAGAGCTACTGGGGTTACAATGATAATATTCTCGATATAATAACACATATAGTGTAACCCTATGTTGTGTGTATATAGACACACAGTTACAAGATCATCTTCTAATTGATCGAATATAAGTATGCATCCTAAAATATATCAATTAGTATCTTTTCCTCCAAATCTTCTATGTTTTATAGAATTTTCTCCATGCAGATCTATCCTTTCTGTTTTAGTCCGATCTTCTTTCCTTTCAATCAGCCGAATTCCTTATAAACGTCTTCTTAAGTCCGATATATCTCCTGATAAATCTTCTGATAACTTAAGTTCTGATAACTTAAGTTTGATATCTTAGTTCTGACTTCAGTATAAGTACTGATTTCCACTTAAGTCCTAATTTGTCTTGTTAGGTAAGATCTGAAAACTAAACATAAATCATTATTAGACATGACATCACAAATATATCTAACAATAAGTGTTTTGACTTGTCGAGGTATCTGATTTCTCTAAGTGATTGGCTTGTCAAGGTCTAGTTCTCTATAAGTGTCTTTGACTTTGTCGAGATCTTTGAGTTCTCTATAAGTGAACTTGGAATTGTCGAGGTCTCCAAATCTCTGCATGTAGAAATGATTGTCGATATCTCTGAGATCTTTATATGCATTTTGACTTGTCGATATCTCCAATCTTCATATCTTCATTTTAAACTTGTCGATATTTCTGAATTCTCTATATGCCGAAATGACTTGTCAATATCTCTAATCTTCACATCTTCATTTGGACTTGTCGGTATTCCTGAGACTTCTGTATAAGCTATTTTGGACTTCTCAATAAGTTATTCTGTAGTTCTCGAATGACTCCTCTATATGACTTGTAAACCCAAATTTTTTTTTGACATCGGTAAAGACCTTATGAATAGTAACTTGCGGTTTAATAAAAACTTTTGCGACCACACCCTATACGAGTTTTAATTTAAGATTCCGAGTTGATATTATGATTATAGTACCAAATGAGTGTATGTAAACGCTATTAGTTTCGAAGAAACGAACTTTGAAAATGACATATTTACGAATCATCGAGGGTTACGAGGATCACAATATAATTATGAATTTAAAACCCTACAGATTTATACATGGACGATACTTCAAAACTGAGGCATAAATACGAAAGGATTTACGTCGCGAACCGTTTGCGAGAAGTATTATGAAAATGTTTAAGCGACCGAATGAACGCGTACACGATTAAATAAGTAACGCACTAACTAACTGTGGTAGAAAAGTAACCATGGTTAATTTATTAAATGTGAGCTAAGGAAGTAGGGATTCAACTAGGCTAGAGAATAGTGAAAGCTAATGGCTAAGCTAATTTGCTTAGCTTGTAATCTAAAAAGCCTAGCTAAATTGTCTAGATATTTGGCAACAAAAATCAATCCTAGACTGTATACTAGAAGAATAAACACTATATCACAACACTTTATTGCAAGAATCAACCACGAAGCAACCAAGGAAGCAACACATTTTCTCTCTCTCTCTCTCACAAACACCATGCTGATTTTCAAGAACACCATGGAGAAGAAAATTTCATATCTCATGTTTCTACTCATTTAAAAATCACGCAAATTTTTACCAAACCTCTCTCATATCATGGGTAAGTCACGCACCAAATTTCATTCCCATCCATGAAGTTCTCAGTTTTATAAAATATTTGAAGTTGAGGGTGAATAGTAACTCCGAAAATCACTAACTTGTTTTCTCTTGATTTTCATGAAAGTTTAAGGCTCTAAAGCTAGACCAAGGCTTCATCAAGGATCTTAGGACTTTACTAAGTATTAACAAGCTTCAAGAAAGGTATAAACATTCATCCAAACTTTGTTTAAGTTTTAAGTTTCAAGAAAAGTAAGGATCTTGGATATAAAGTATGGTTTGATGATTGATTTGATATTATCTTGATGTTTAGTTAATTAGCTTTAAGGTTGATGATTGTTGCCTCAAGAAACATGATGTTCTTGAGAGGAGTTAGTGTTGAGATGATGATTTGATGATTTTTGATGGTGGTAATGATTTAAGACGTAAACGAAACGCGGTCGTAATCGTAACCTCGTTAAAACGATCAAAACTCAACTTAAGTTTCTGCAGAAGTTACAAATGTATAAATGTAGTTTTCTGACAAAGTGAGACTTGATTATGATATACAATGTATGAGGATCGTTTAGGGCGCTTGAATCACTTGATTCTGATTTACGGATCAAAAGTTTGACCGTTTTAGTAAAAGGATCTTACGCGACAAAACTGTTACAAATTACGAACTTTGTAAATATAAATGATGCGACTTAAAATATTTAAAAATCATAAATTTGTACAGAGAGTAAGAAATAGAGTTTATTAGCTTTCATAAAATTTCAAGTACAAATGTTAATTTTTCAATTTTATAAAAATATCGGAGCCGAGGTCGCGCGGAGTTATGAATGTCAAAAACAACCCCCTGTTATGAAACTGCTACTTCGGAATTTTCAACCCCTGTTACAAAGAAAACCATTTTCAAATATGTGTTCTAAATTGTTTCTAGATCGCGCATATGAAAACGATGCGTCAATTGAGTTAAACGGTTGAGAGATATCAACGTTGTAGTGAAAGCGGTTTGATAGTAAAACTCCATAGTTGACCGAACTTTGAAATGCTTTTCACCTAATTAAATTCATTTATCAAAATGAAAACTTTTAGGATAAATATTACAAGCACTCAAGAAGCTCCTCGAGGGTGGTTTCATGTTAAAATATTAAATTTATCGATTTATTAAAATGATGGAGCGGGAGTCGCGTAATAGTAATATTCGGTAAAGTCAAATCTAGAAAGACCACTGTTGACCGTCCATTTCGACCAAGGAGTGATACTTATTTCGTGTCGGTCGAATGATGGAAGTTATGAAGTATTGAACTTATTAGAAATATAAGTTGGTGATGAGAGGTAGGAATACTGATTAAGATTATGATGTTTGTTGATTAGAAAAACCCGGAAAGAGAGGAAGGTCGGGAAACGTGTCTTGACTCCAGGCAAGTTTTCAAAAACCCTAGACCTCTTTTGAAACTGTTATGTTGTGTTTGTTTCAAATAATAGTCGATATGACATGATGCTATAGAGTTACGATGTTTATAATGAATTATTGTTATATAATTATCAGATACGATATGATATGATTTTGGTATATGAAATATTACCGAGATTTCAACCGATAACGCTAGAGAATTAGCGTTGTATATATGTTGAGTATATTTGAGAATCGCGAGGATCGGTCAAGCTATAAGTTTATGAAAACCTAGAAGTAATTCCCGGAGGTGTTTTAATTTAAGAATACAAAACGTTTGTAGTAAGAGCGTGATAGATAAGTTATAGACCAAAATAAGACCAAGAGACGGTCAAGTTTTATAAAGTATCTATTAGACTCGCCGGAATCATCTCGGAGATGTTTTGGATCATTAAAAAAAAGTCTGTACTATATGTTATTCCAAGCGTACCTCGTACGGTACCAATTGCCGAAACATTAAAAGAACCCTCAAACTTTTATTAAAACGATTTCCAAAGATCGTATTCCCTCAACTATATTTTATTATTCGAATAATAAATATTAATTAACTATTCATTTATTATGGGAGAAGTATTCTCCAACGGTTATTTATTTCAAACTCGATTAAATATTAAAGATTATTAAATTATTTAAACATAAACTAGTTGAGGAATATTATTTCAATATACTTTTAAAATCATAATTATTCGAGGTTTAATTATTTAACGATTGATATTTAATTATTAAATATTTATTAAATGATTTATTTATGATTTAAAAATCATAAAACCTGATTTAAAATACTTTCTGAATTTCGGAAAATCATTCGAATAATTTCAGATCGTCGGATAATATTATCTCGACTTATTTTAAATATTTTGAATATAGTTTCAAAAGAAAATCCCCCTTTACTTATCTGTTGACAATGGTCAACTCACATCCTTAGTACTTTCTCCAAAAAATTCGGAAGTACGTATACATATACATATATGCGCTAATAAAACAAGATGTTTCTATCAACAAGAGAAACGCTTGGGGAACTTTGATGTGGTTCGAGTTCTCAAGATATGATAGAATTCTGTTAAAGGACAAGGGAGGGGTAGACTCTAGTACTATGTGTACTAGATGGACTACCAAAGGTACCGCAGGCGAAGGTACTCTGTGTACTCAGGAACTTGTGAAGTATGTGTATACCCAAAAATGGGACACGTAGCCCGAATGCGGCAAGGGTGATAACCAGGATACGAAGGTGTCGTCCTTCTACTAGTAGAAATGGTTACTATTTCTGTAGTACGACTGATCATCGTATGCGGTGGCTCCAACGAATGTCCTATTCTTCCAATTGGAATTGTGATGCAATACCGTAACCCAAGCCTAGGTGTTGGGTTTACCATTAAGGTATTCGCATGATAATAAATGTACCAAAGAATTGATTTCAAAAGAAGGAGTGTATCACCAAGGAAAACTATTTTTTGAATAAAATATATTTATCATATATGACGTTTTACTTGAGTTTATCATACAGTCATTTCATACTGTACATTATTATGCTGGGCATTATAGCTCACTCTTGATTTCTTTTTAAATGACACAACACAACAGATAACCAGTATGCCGGTGTGGGACTTAGTCGCTTGCAGTCATGGGGAGAATCCCTGGCAACTTTATTTCAGGTGGGCATGAGTATCAGATAGGTATAAGATATCAGTCGTAATTATTGTAACTTCATGTAGAGGTTATGAATAATTGTTTAAGATCGTGTAAAGTACATTTTGTTGGATATATTTGAGATGTCATGTCTAATATGATTTGTGTTTAGTTTTCAGAACTTAACAACATGACAAATCAGGACTTACTGGAATCAGGACTTACTGGAAGTCAGAACTTCATATCAGAACTTAAGGTCATATCAGAACTTAAGTGCGGGAGGACTTTCATATAAGGAATGAAGCTGATTTACAGTAGAAGATCGATACTAAAACAAAAGAAGATATGCATGGAAAGAGTTAGAAGACTGGAAGACTTGTATAAAATATCTGATTGATATATTTTAGGAGATAGAATTATATTTGTTAGGTCTCACACACTGTAGAAGGGGGTTGAATACAGTATTTACTACAATCAAATCGATTAAAGAACACAAGTAACAGAAAATAGATTTTATTTAACACAATAAACTCTATTACAATATAGAACTGTCCTCTCTCAGTGATGAACAAATTATCACGAGAGCTGCTTGGGTTACAATGAATAATAACTTCGATTATGATAACACATATAGTGTAAACCCTATGTATGTGTTTATATACACAGTTACAAGATAAATTATAATTGATATGGAATATAATTCTGCTTCCTAAAATATATCAACTAGTTATCTTTTCTTCCAAGTATTCTATTCTTCATAGAATTCCTTCTTCACGCATATCTCTTCTTGCGTTTGTCTTGATCTTCTTTCCTTTCAATCAGCCGCCTTCCTTATCTGAATGCCTCCTTAAGTCCTGATATTATCTCCTGATAACTTAAGTTCTGACAACTTAAGTTCTAATATCTTAAGTCCTGACTCCAGTATAAGTACTGATTTCCAGTTAAGTACTGATTTGTCCTGTTAAGTAAGATCTGAGAACTAAACACAAATCATATTAGACATGACATTATCAAATATATCTAACAATCTCCCCCAACTTGTAAATTAGCATAATATACAAGTTTAACAGATATTTGATGATGTCAAAAACATTAAGTACAAATGCATGAAAATTTGACTAGATAACTACAACTTACAGTCCTTGTAGCTTTACCATCCTCAAGGTCTGATAACAGCTTCAGTCTGTATACACATCAGAATTTAAGCAGTTGTAGATCTTTGACTTGGCTTCAATTATTGATCTCTTTGATATCAGGAGTTGTTCTGAGATAGTTCTTCAACAACCATCTCTCAGCATACTCAAGTTCATTGACCATCCTCCTTTTAGCATTCTTCAATTCAGCTGTATCTTCACCAATTTGAAAGATAGCAGCCCTGAGATCATTTATTCTAGCTTTCCTTATATCCTAATCTAGTCTGATCAAATATGCCTTGTCAGACTCAAGATTGAATTCCACAGCCTTATAACCCAGAAAAGTAGTTATAATCTTAGCAGAGTTAGGCTTCATCTCGACAATATCACCTTTGTGATCTCTGTACTTGGGACAGTATGTGTTGTCAGACTTTACAGAGTAAAGCTTCTTCTGTTTTTGAATTTGAGTCTTCAAATAATTTGCAACATTATCTATTAATCTGTCCTTTACTTGAAGTAAGAATAGAACATGTTCCAGTTCCTCAAAACACTTCAGTGGTATAGCATTCTGCCTAATATGGTATACCCTTCCATCTGTCATAAAATATAACAAGATGTGTTCTTTCAAAAATGTATGGTAAACCATTTGTACAGATTCAAGCTGATTCAATCTTTCAGGAGTTGCTCCAACACCTGGTTTACTTAAAGAAGTTGGATCATTGGTTGTGTTCTGTATTCTTCTTTCATCAGCACTACCCAATCCAGATTTATCTCTTGCTTCTTTTCCTGTAGCAACTCTTGCTTCAAAACCACTTGTTGCAGTCTTCGAAGATTGAGTCTGTTTAGCTTTGGTGAATCCTGGTAGGAGTAACTTTGAAGGTTTAACATGAGCAATGTCAGAGGTTTCCTTTTCCTTATCTTCTGATATCAAGCCAACTTGAGCTATGTCAGAGGTTGCTTGCTTCACTGTCATATCAAAACTTACTATATCTTGACTCTGAACAACATGAGCCATGTCAGAGGTTGTTTGAGAAATCTTCCTTTTTATCAGAATAAGACTAGCATCTTCATCAGATATTTCTTCATCCATGGCTGGCACATAAACCTTTACAGGTTCATCAACTTTTTCTTTGCCTTTGGACCTTGGATCTATCTCCACTTGTGATTTGGCTTTAGTTGCCTCAGGATTTGTCAGTTCTTTTATCACAATGCCCTTAGCCTTAGGAAGTTTCTTTTCAACAACAGAAGCTTTAGATTTGGAGTTGACTTTTTCTAACTTAAGTCTAGCTTCTTCTTCCTTTAGAATCTCAAAGTCCATTCCTGGATTTTATTTCAGAAATAACTGTCTTGAAATTTCCTCATCAAGTTCCAGATGTTCATCAGAACTTATCCTTTTACCAGTATCAGAACTTATTCTTCTCCCAGTATCAGAACTAGTTCTTTGACTTGTAGTTCCAGCTTTGCTTGATGAAAAACCTTTACCTTGACCATGACCTCCACCCATTCCAGAGTTTCCCTGGTCATCTTTTCCATCATCCTTTCCCTTCGGTGTCTTTACAGTTTTGTATTTGGACTTAATTACTTTCTCCCCATTTTTGGCATCAGCAGGTAAAAGAAGAGAGACAAGCAATTCCACTGAGGATTGAATGTCATCGAGTTGAGTTTTATGAATCGCTTGATTCTTCATAATATCATCAATCTGAGTCTGTTGCTTCTCCTGGGTTTTCTCAATGTACTCAATTCTGCCAAAGGTAGGTTTGAAAAACCTTTTCTTGTCCAGCTTGACAAGCATATCTTGCTGGTTTATGGATTCTTGAATCTTGTCTACCTTGGCCTGAGTTACAGATTGTTGACCTTGAAGGTGCCTTGTACTTAGTGCAGTAACTCTGAGCTGTGTCTTGAAATCATCATTGACTAGCATCTCATCAGCTTTAGCCAAGTGCTCAGCAAGTATGTTTGATGTAGGAATAAAATCAACTTTGTTCCATTCCTCAGTCCACTCCTTTCCTCTAGGAGTT